>NC_070586.1:34170895-34474128 GCF_027409825.1 Scomber japonicus | reverse complement strand
AAAATAGTTTTAATGTAACAATCAAGTCAATTATGATTATGATTACTGACCCCCATACAATGTGTTTCATGTGTGTAAAGTTTGCATTAGCAATTTGTTATATTGCTTTTTTAATTAACCATGAACACAGTGCTTTATTTTGAAAAGACACTGAAGGTATTTAACATGTGGAAATTGACCACATACATGCAACACAAACAGGTGTTATTTGGATAACTGACCATGTTGGGAATCTAAATGGTTACTTTCTCACCTGAAAGAAATTTTAAGACTGAAGTGTCAGAGCCTCTGTGTAGGAAGCTTCAGTCAGTAAATATGTGTTTTCAACTTAATTTCGTGGCTGAGCTCACGCCCAGTCTCAGAGCAGTCCCGCTGAGGTCAATCATTTCGAAAGAGCAAGGGCCAATGTGGAAACTCCAACATCCATCCCACCAACGGTGTAAATTCATCACTCAGTGTCTCAGTGACTCAGTCAGTCATGGACAATTACATTTCTAGGTCTGGTCCCACCAGTGCAGATCGTGCAGGGACAGTCCAACCAAAAATAAAGAGTTTTAGAGGTGATGTGAGGCAGATTTAAAAAAAAAACAAAAACCAGACTAGACGTTCCCAGTTTTTTCCAGTCTTGATGCTAATCTGAGCTAATCATCCACTGACTCCAGCTCTTTACTTGATGCACAGAAAGAAAACAAATTACGGAATTTCCCAAAATGTCAAAATTATTTTCTTTATTCCTCTGTGGTTTTAGAAGCTTATTGTTCTGGTGTTGTTTTCATTGGACTTCATCCCTTCAGAATATCTGCTCAGTGAAATGTTGTTTCCATTTTATTTCATGATGTCTGGTATTGTATGAAGTCTAATCTACTAATCTCCTATTTGACTGGTGGCTTCCACTACTCGCGCTGCCTTCACAGGCCTTTCTGTCTTTATTCAAAACAAACCCTCAACTTGAAACTCATCACTTTCCGTGTACAAAAAGATTTCACTGTTAGAAGGGCAATTGAGAATTGAATTTGAGAATGTTACAAGTTCCTTCAACCTCCCTTTCACTCTAATTCATCAGCTCTGGATGCTCCCAAGGACTTGACCGTTACAGAGGTGACAGAGACCACCATGATCCTGGAGTGGAAGCGCCCCATGGCCAAACTGGACTCCTACAGACTGGTCTATGTTTCAGCCGATGGCCACAGGGCTGAGGACGTTGTCCCCGGCAGCTCCGAGGCCCACACCCTAAGGGGCCTGACGCCCGGCATGCTGTACACCATCAGCATCATCGCCGAGAGAGGCCGCAGGACCAGTGCACCAGCCACCATCTCAGCACCCACAGGTCAGCTCTGCAACTTACGATCCAGCTTCAGATGTTCATGACTGGACTTAGTGCCTTGTTGGACATTACATAGTGTTTTAAATGTCTGAGGTTTAAAGGTTGGGTTGTTGGTACAAACAAACAAACCATACCCAGACTTCAGGTAGAGCCTATTTTTCCCATAATCTCATCCCTTGCAAATCGGTGTGCATACTTTACTTCGTCCTTCATTTTAAAGGGTCAGTTCACCCAAAATACTTACTTCCTTGCTTATGTCAAGCCATGCAGATATTTTGGGATTTCCAGAAAAACTGTCCTTCTTACTTTGGACAAAACCTTGCTGTTGGCGGTTTTCAGTGGAACTGTTCCCTGATGAAGAAATGGTCCCAAAGAAAACTGTTGACAGTGTGTCCTGTGGATGATAAAGTAATAAGGACAATCTGGAAAGACGTAAGACACAGAATTTATTTGGCAAACGATTATGTCCAAAGTGATGTAGAAATGAGGTGCGATCCAAGCTATAGCATATCAAGGAGCCTTTGGCAATACGTGCCTGAATAAGAGTGGTTTCAGTTTTTTCATTTGTTTTATAGAAACAATGGGTCAACTGACTAAGTGTAACTTGATGTGATGAGTTTCATCCTCTTTTAACTCATTGCGTTGTTTTTTTTGGTTGACAACTCTCCTGTTTAGCTCCTTGTCACCTATTTTCAGTTAAAAACCTCTGGTCAACCCTAGGCCTGTCATAATGACTATGTTATCAACTTATTCTATAATAATGTAATTATCAACACCATCATGTCTATATATGGACTTATCATATTATACATGGACGTGACCTTGATCATTGTTTTTTACCTCAGTATTGCCACACTTCACATTAGAGGCTAAGTCATTTCACATTGGCTAAACAAGAAGTGTCCTGTGTACGTCCTGCGTGGAGACTGTAGAAGTGAGCAGTTCTGCTTATGTGGAGTTAAAGGTAATTAACTCTGTCTCGGCCCATAATGGCAGTCTGTGTTTTTATAGAAGCGTAGCATTCACTCTCCATTCCCACCCCACACCCCTTTTGCATGATTATGCTATTATATTATCATTATATCAGTGGTATAAAATGATCTTCAAATGACAATAATATAATTTATCGCGATTATTTCTGAGACAATACATCGTCCATAAAGTAGTTATCGTGACAGGCCTAATTAACCCATTGTACAATACCTGACCAGCACCAAACAGCAGACAAAGTTACAAACTAGCTGATGAACATAGTGGAGCATTTAGCAGCTGAACAACCAGATACTTTTCTCAGGAGCTGGTGGAGACCAACACGGAGCTAAAGGGAGCATCAATGTTGGATTCCATCAGGTGGTCTTGGTCACACAGGGCAACAAATGTTAAAGTTTTAATTTTAGCTTTTTTTGGACTTCTGTCCAAAGTAAAATTTTCCTTTTGATTATTTTTGATTACATGGCATACAGGATATTCAGTATCTGTATAATGTGTCTGACACAGAGGCTCCTCTGAATGTAGCCGACATTTTCCATCAGGCTTCTAACTGATGGTGCCGGGCTAAAGAATAAGTGAAGTTCTCATTAACCATAGGATCATTTTTTTGTCCCTCAGTACTGCAGCCAAACCGAGGCAATGAATCGAATTCATTGTTAGCTTCTCAATGTAAGTCACTCTGTCTCTATCCTCCTCCTCCCCCCAAGGCTCATTTATAGCATGTGGGATTATTTTTCTTTTTCTTTTTTCCCCTGTTTTTTTTTATTAACTAAAACAAGAAAAGACAAATGAGGTGATTGTGGCATATTTTTCGTGCTGCGGTCAGGGAGCCTCCAAACCAAACATTTCACAAGTAAATCTTCCAGTTATGCAACAAATGCCCATTAAATGCATGGCTACGGGCAAAAATCAATATGGCATGAGGGAAAAGTTGGTGAGCTTCGGAATAACTTTTGTTGCACTTTTTCGAACTGCACGCTGCCAAGAAGAACAGAATACAGACTTCTGTGTGTGTGTGTGTGTGTGTGTGTGTGTGTGTGTGTGTGCCTGTGTGTGTGTGTGTGTGGGTGGGTTATGTCCAGTTGCCTGCGTTCTTATGTGTGGCACATATGATTGAGAGGCTAAAACGACCAAGATAGAGTGAACGTGTGTGTGTGTGTGTGTGTGTGTGTGTGTGCGTGTGTGTGTGTGTGTGCGTGTGTGTGTGTGTGTGTGGGAGGTGTGCGCCTTGCACAATGTTCATTCATGTGATAATTGTTGGCGTGAGCCCGCTCCCCTCTGGTTTTGTGCGATTTGACCACGATGAACTGTGGGTCTGTCAGATAAAAGGCCACATGCTGGGACTCCTGTTAAAACATTGTCTCCAAAATCAGCAGCCCTCTAATCCACAGCTCGGCCCGATCCGAAGCCTTTATCATCCCCAGACACATAGCGCAAACACAGATCACACTCGTTTTACAGGAGGGATTGAAGGAAAGAGGAGGGGCGGAGGTGAGATGAGGGTTGGAGAGAGGTTTGGGGAGAGCGGAGGGGGGAGTTCTACTTATGCCTGACAATGATAGAAAGGATTACAAGAATTTGATTTGGAGTGTTTCAGAGGACCCGCTGGAGTGACCTGCTGAGAAGCAGCACTGAGCCAAAATATGCTTTCTAGAAGTTACTTTTAGGAGCAGAATGGAAGATGTAGAAATAATTAAAACAGGGGACACCAGGAGACAAAAGCCAGGATTATCATAATTTACACTAATCAGCTGACTGGAAGAGAATCACAGACTGGTGGAGTCATGCTGAGGGAACAATGACAACAGACGTGGAAATGATAATGACTGCGGCAGCAGTCCTGACATTCAATGCCCATATTGGTACAATTGAAATAATTGCTGGAACATGTTGGACTGCCATTGTATTATATACTATATTGTTGAAACATACAGGGGGAAACCAAAGCCAAACACAGTAAACACAATACGTTGCATGTTGGAGTACTGGCACAAAACGCCAGAGCTGTCTTAAAGGACTATGACCATTACAAATGCAATGGTTAGTTAATGCATCTATTTCAATCCACTGGGATGATTTACCTAACATGATGTTAGGGCAGGGATGTCCAAAATATTCCATAAAGGGTTCATGTGGCTGCAGATTTTCATTCCAACCAAGCAGGAGCACACCAGACGTGACTCATTAAATCAACTCATTTCAGTCTTCAGACAGCTGATAGGTCGTATCGTGTGACCTTTATGAAATAGTTTGGACATGCCCGTGTGAGTGCATGCGCAGCGAGAAAAATGAGCAATAGGAAGCATGAAAAAAAAGCAAGATCATTGTTCTGCATGCACTGACATGATCTGTGCTGCAGTGTACAGAGGGATCTACACTGCCTTGGATTAGTGGCCTTTGAATGCTGGAGAATGATATGAATGAGTGTGTCTCAAATGGCAGATATCAGACTGATGGTTTGATATCTCGGGAGATTGAGTCATGGCATACCTCTACAACTGCATGTAACAACTAGAACTGAAGCTGCCGAAACAGAACTTAAAAGGTTGATTCACTCAAATTACAAAAAATACATACTCCCAGTTATTCCTAGTTGTATCCAGCAGTGTTTAATTTGGTCAGTCTCTGAGAGTTAAACCTTAAATATTATATATACAGCAAATTGAATTCCACTTACCTCCATTGTACCAGCACAGAGGCTGGAATCTCAAAGATGGACATTGTTAAACCTGGGCTAATTAAACAAAAACGATCTACAAGACAAGATACTGTTAGATAAGAGAGAATTATTTTGGGTGGGCTAACCCTTTATAATGAGAAAAGAGTGGTGGTGAGAATAACTGAGTCACCAACAATGTTTCTACAGGACAGTTGCCTTTCCCCAAATTGTGGCTCAGAACTTCCTAAAAATGTCAGACGTCTCCTCGAAAGAATTCAGGAGAAACGTTGATGAACACAATGATGACTCATATCCTTCTTCAGGGCCAGAAACTCACCAGGCACATCATACAGTTAATACTTTTTCCTTGCTCATGTGAGCTCTCATAATAAGCAATGATCAGCTGATTCCATCAAACACCCCCCCCCCTCCCTTCACCCAATCCCATCACATACCTATTTCCTCCCATCCCATTTGCTCTTCACTCTGCCACACAGTGAAAAGAGGATAATGGGAGCCTTGATGTTTACCTGCTCCATCTATCTCTGTCTCTTTCTAATCTACTCTCTGAATGCTTGCACACACAATGGACTCCAATTGCGGGCTGCTGCACGTGGCTCTGCATGGCCTCCCCATAGGTTTGAAGTGGACGACGTACTTCTGCCATACTGGCAGGGCTACGCTGCACCTTCAAATGTTAATGGCTCATTCACAGCCATTAATGCGCACAAGCTGCATCAGCATGTCTGCCTGCTGCTTTCTATCTCAGAGTCTTCCCACTTATGTGGTAATATAGAGGAGATGGCTATAGGCAGCCATTGATAATGAGGCTGTTTGTTCCCTCTGGCCTTTTGTAGTGGAAATCAGGGAATATTTCCACACCAGACAAAGTGAAGGCCTTTCACTCTTTTTTTCTCCTGACAGTGAAATGAAATGATTGAAATACAAATGAGAGATAATCAGTGTCGACCCCCTTTTTTGCAGCAGGCGTTGTCAAGAAAGAGTCATCCACTGTGGAGCAAAAAGATAAATGTTGTTTGGTTTATATGTTTCACTTTGTACATTATTTGTTCATTGTGTTCTGAAGGTTAGACCAATATATGGAGCCAGTACTGGATTTTATTTTAAAAAACGGTATCTGTCATCTGTCCATTTCAAATCTTGTGGCCCAGTCCTTCCGACGCTGAAAAGTTCAGTATTGGCTCTCAAAAGCTATATTGGTCTAACCTTTGCATTCATTCTGTATGTCTGTCCCAGTCCTGTAACTCCATGTTGATATGTTTGTCATCACCCAGAGGAGGAGAAACCCATGGTGACCAACGTCACCATCAGCGAAGTGTCGTGGGACAGCTTCATCCTGTCCTGGTCTGCTGATGATGGGGCGTTCGAGGCCTTTGTGATCGAGGTTTACGATGCAGAGTCGGGCATTGAGTGGCATAACCACACGTTGGCCGCCGATGCACGCAGCTTCTTCCTCTCTAACCTCATGCCCAACACCTGGTACAGAGCCAATCTGTACGGGAAGTACAGGGGCACCCTCTTAGACCCTGTCTTTGCAGACACTATCACAGGTATCAACGCCGTCAACGCTGGGGCCTCGCTCTTTCCTTTCCTTCCTTCTTCTTCTGCTGCACACTGTGAAAAAAGCCGTGTTCATCTGTGTGGACTTTCCAAATGACAGCTAATTGCAGCTGTGGTGTTTCTCTGGTGTGTTCAGCACAACCTTTAAGTGTTAAATTGACTCTGATGAGAGTTGCAGAAGCAGTAGTTCATGTTTGTTTTTACACTGTCAGACTTAAATTAGCCCTGCCAGTCTTCCCATGCACCTCAAAAATGTCAGTCTTCATAAGTTCAGAAAAAATCTGCCACTTTCATTGGGTTCAACAGAGGTTCAATTAATCTAATAGTAGTCTAGAAAGAAAAATGATCCTGCGAAAGTGGAAGCACAGTAATTGGAGGCTGAATGATTTACCAAGCCTGGCGTTTTTTGAATGTGATCACAAAGACATTAATATGGTAAATCTTTGAGACTTAATTCTGTACCTGTACGGATGAAGATACATTGTTTCATTCATCCCCATGAACCTATTTTAAGGCAACAACTCAGCTTCCATTTCAGCGTCTGAAGTACATTTGAAAAAGGGGTATATAAAGACAATCTACCTATCAGCCACTGTGGTGGAGGTTAGTCTTCCCAGGGTAAACAAAAGTCTCCTTGCCATTCAGATGGCGTGCACAATCCAAATCCCCAAACAACACCCCCTCATCAGCCATCCATCATTCACGTATCCCTGCCTTTGATGCAGGGGATTGTGAAATGGGCTAACACTCACGCCGCAGCACCCACACAAAACCCTTTCAATTTATATCAGTCCCGCCGCAGAAGTGCGTTTGATCCACCTTTAAGCTGTCAGTCTGCCTGTTGGTACGAGTCCAGCCTGAAACAGCACCTGGTTTGTTATGTGAACAGGCAGGAACACATAAAAAAAAAAGAAAAAGGCCAGTGTGCTGTTTAACTGGGACACAACAGGTGCGCCGGTTTACCCACCCACTCCACCAATCACAGTCATTATCAGTGATTAACATGCTGTGAATTACACTATGCGCCTAATAAGTGGGTTGTAAACAGTGAAACCAAAATCTGCTAATGATGTATTGTAATAGCTGTAGGGCAAAACCACAACCAAATACCTTCAAAGGACTTGCATCCAAACCATATAAAACAATTCTGTCTAGACTTCAGGGTCAAAAATAACAAGTTATGTGTTGGTTGATAATTTTTTTTTAATGTCAGCATTATCATTCAGCATTTCACTGATGAGGATCAGTCAAGTGGAAGAAAGATGGGTGGACTGACAGAGGGAAGAAAAAAAAACCCTGAGGCGCTTTTGTCACTTTGTGTGAGGCCTCTCGTCTGTATGCATCCCCAGTTCCCCCAAGCCTGGACCGGTCTTCATTCTCATGCTGCCATTGCCCCTGGGCTCTGGTGCTGGGGTGCCAGGGGCTTCTGGGGCCACGCAGAATATGGCATGCGCTCAACAAGGCCTATTGTCTTCATGCTAATGACTGGTGAAGCCATCTTAACATTTTTCATTAGCATCACTTAATCCATAAAACATTCCAAGTCGTGAATGCAGGCGCTGACTAATTTGATTATGTTATGCACGGTGGTCATCGTCGGCCGGCCGGGTGTAAGAAGACGTTGCGGGGAAAATAAAGTCCTCCACTGAAAAGGGTGGGAGTGAGGAAACTTTGATTAACCGAGAGGGAGTTTTATATAACAAAATGATTGATGGAACCACAAAGAGATGTGGACAGCACCCAGAACAAGCTCGGCTCAGTCGTGTGATTCATATCGCCACTGGCTGCCCCCGTAAAAGTTATCAGATGAGGCTGGAACCGGCACCGGGCTTCTGCCCGCAGACCCCCTTTTCAGCAGGTTAGCTGGCGCCGCTGCGTACCTCCTGCAATAACAGGCTCCCCTTTGTGAGTGAGGATTGTGTTCCCTCAGGTCTTGGAGGGGGGTGTTTATGTGTGTGTGTGTGTGTGTGTGTGTGTGTGGAGGGGATATGGGGTAGAAGTGGTGGTGGTGGTGGTGGTTAGAGGGTGAAATCAGTAGTGAGCTAGCACATGTTAGCTGATGGATGTGGCCCTCCCTCTCTTCCACTGACCAGTTAAAGCTGCCCGGCGGCTAATGAAGAGTGACAGCTCCCTGGGATTTGTCTGCTCTGCTTCTCATTTCCACTGCTTCTTCTCACAACAAATGCCTCATGCGTTTTCCCTCACAATAAAAAAAAGGGTTTCAGGCTAGTTCAAGGACCCCTGAGACCCTCACATTTGGTGTAGTGTTTTAATGAGCAGTGGCGCTAGGCTTTATTGTAGGCTTTTCTGAGCCCACTTATATCTGCTTCTATCCAGGCTGCTTTAAAAGCTCTGTAACGCTCCATGTATCCATCTGTGCTGCTACCGGAAGTTTCTCTGGCTAATTAGCTGCAGTGGACTCATCCTCTGGAGAAACAGAGCTTTTTTTCCAGCAGCTGTAGCCTCCTGCTGTCTCTCAGCCTCTCTTCCCATCACTGCCATTATTAGCTGCTGCTAATGACTGCTTAACTACCAGCTTTTACAGCCCCACATGCACACGCTCCCATCTGCATGCACATACACTGGTTACATATCTGCACTGTACTGTATTTGAGCACTATTTGAGAGAAGCAGATGTTATTTGACAAGCTTTTTCCCCCTTTTATATCCTTAGGAATCACGCCAAAATGAGTTAGGATCAGATTTACCTGTCACTTCAAAAACATAGAAGGTCAAGTCCTGACAAATTCAAACTAATGTGTAATGAATTAACGTACATGTAGTCTATTGTAAAATGTATTGGAAAATACCACTACAACTGTTTTGTTCCTATGCTAACACTGCCTCACTTGTATGACAAGCCAGCATTACTCAACTAGTTTCTACTTTGCTAGCTTTTACAAAGTTTTTACCAAAACAGCCTTATTTTTCCACTTATGTTGTATACAAAAGGCTTCTTCTTAAATACTTAAATACTTAAACGATGCCTTGGTATCTTTTTAATTATGCCTTTAGCAAAGCTCGCTAGTTTTCACTTTTTTCTGTTAGTGAAGAGAATGATGATAGCTTAAAGGTGCAGTGCACAGAATTCAGTGACCTCTAGCAAAACTGACTTGGTAGAAATTGAATATAACATTCATAACTATGTTTGAAAAAATAAGACTTGTGTTTTCAATATCTTAAAATACATAGGGAACGTGTCCGCAAAACTGGACCACCATGTTTCTACAATAGCCCAGGACGGACAAAATAAACCCTGGTTCTAGAGAGGGACTTTCATGTTTTTCACAGGTTTCGCGGCCACCGTAGATTCCGCTACATATTTGGAATGGGAGGGTGGGGCTATTTATTTGGTTCCACCTCATTGCTAGATGCCACTAACTCACTGCACCTTTAATATATTAGTAGAACAACAGGGCCTGCAGTGGGTCTGACAGAGGAACGTTCATGTTGAAGTACGAAACAGAAGTTTGAATTTCAAATAAAAGTGACAGCTGTTGCTCAGATGAATGCATTCTTTTACTAAAATCATTGACTTAAATCCTTTTTTTAATCTAACTAACCACAGTGGCTGTGATAGGTATGTTAAGTATGCCTAAAAAATGCAAATGGTTCATTTGTACCCCTGTTGCCTGAAGTTAATTTCTTCCATCTATTCTCTTTCTGCTCTGCAAACTAAGGTTCTTTATTTGTTGACTGCTGGGCTTCGATATAACCAATCCTGGCATTTGCACATAGACTGATAAACTGTCTTTCCCTGCCATGTTCTTCAAATGTTAAAGCACTCTTAAGTCTTCACAGAAGAAGGAAATGCACTTTCCCCTGTCACTCAGAGACCGAACCAGAGATACAGGCTCTCCTAGTCTCCGACATCACCCCTGAGAGCTTTAATCTGGCCTGGGAGGCTGAAGAGGACGCCTTCGACACATTTGTCGTAATGGTCAGCGAGCTCGAGGGCACAGGCCAACCACAAGAACTGGTGCTGGGCGGAGAGGAGCGAAACGCAGAGATAACAGAGCTCACTGAGGACACGGAGTACAAAATTGAAATCTTTGGGCTCAATTTGGAAAGACGCTCCAAGTCTGTACAGGAGCGGGTGATAACAGGTATACAGTGAAAGGATGGAAACAGAAATTCAAATCTGGATTGGGAATTCTGGACTTGTCTCGTCAGCTTAGTCAGTGTTGTCCTTTGTGGTAACAGCATGGAAACATGGTTCTAACGTTTGTCTTGTGTGTCACAGATGTTTTGTCTACTAACCTGGTGTCATGGTATTCACAAGGCACTCAACGCTGCAATTTGTCAAACTGAAAAAGGTTTTCTGCAGCACATCATTTATAACAATAATGATGTTTTTGATTAGGACCAGCTTTGGTTGCGTTGTGTGCCTTGTGTCAGCGACTTTGTGTTGAGGTGTTTAGTGTTTTGACTATCTGTCAGTGCTCCTGAGTGGTTCCAGCAGACAGCAGCAATGTACAAAACCTTCTGGGTTCAGAAGGACCACATGGTGGCTTATGGGTTTGCTTTTCTCAAGACTTCAAACTGCTGCTGGATTGGAATGATGTGGTTTCACTGATATCAGCCTTCTACTACAAATAGGTTTTGGCCAGTCTGATATCATAGCTATGAAGCAGTTGTATTTATGATGCATCATTGTTTTAATGAAGGATGACAGTCTAAAAGCTTTTGGGATGGTTATCCATGTTTTAATGAATATACTTGTGAGTGAAATCTTTTTTAAAGTAACTGAAAATGTGCACAAAATTAGCATATTAACATAGCTGCTTCAACCTATAAGTATCAGAAGGGCCTTTAAAAATCAGTCAACCTCCACTCAGGACATTTACTCAACCTCTTTACTCTGCTCCTTTCGTAGTAATGTCGTCTCCGTCCGGTTGTCCCACCAAATGTTGTCTTTGATTGCCTGGCCCCATGTGTCAGTGTCTCTCTTTGTAAAGGGAACAGGGGGGCAGTTGTCTGTGTCACACAGAATGGGTGTGTATGGCTGTGTCCCCTGTCCTCCCTGGGGGTAAGGCTTTACTCTTGGGTTGCGTGGCGCATGTTTCACTTTTGTATCTCCATGAAATGGGGGCAAGTTAATCTCCTCAGGTCTGTCACGCAAGATACTGTGGCTGGCTGTTGCTGGAAAGGGTCTCTCCGTGAGCCCGGGCCTCCCAGGTCCCCTTTGTCTGTCTGCCTTGCTCTCTCTCTTTTACACACACTCTCTCTCTTTCGCTCCGTTTCTAAAAACGATTGCCTTTCAGTGGTGGATCTGACCTGGATACAATAACAGAATACTTGTGTGTCTTTTCTTGTCTGCTGCTTAATGATGTGGGGAAGAGAAGTTTGCTAATGCAGAGAAAATGTTGATTCAATCCATTTACTGATGTTCAGTGACACACATACTGTTCTGTAATGTTCTGTTTTCCAGTCCTCACCAGTCTAAAAAAGCAGAGCACATTTTGACTAAATCTTCTGTGTTTTTTGTCCCCACGTGCTGTTTCTGTCTTCTTTGTGCCAGACCTGGGTTCACCCAAGGGTATCCGCTTCTCTGATGTCACTGACACGTCTGCCACTGTTCACTGGGTGGTTTCAAGAGCTCGGGTGGACAGCTACCGGGTCACTTATGTGCCTGCTCATGGAGGTCAGTGGCATGATGTGTGTCATGATATCACTTGATTCAAGAAAAGGTTGATCTAAATTGGGAAAAACCCAAAACGAGCATTTATCATTATTAACCCTTTGGCTCAAACAAGCCCAGAGCTCTAGGTTAACCCTCAACACCATCCATACTTATTATTAAGAGAATTCAATTTCAGTCTATTAAATTTAAGTTCAGACTCAGTACTCCAATAAACAGATTTTTCTGTGTAACCTATTTGAAACCAGCCTTACTATATATATTCCATATTATTAATGACATTATAGGCAATATGAGAATTCTTACTGCTCTAACATTACTTACTATCATTCCTATTTAATAAGGGTATTCAATGATAGACTGCCCCCTAGTGACTTGTTATAGTTATAGTTACCTCTGTTTACTGCATGACTGAGAGGTCCAGAACATACTGAATATAGCTGTCAGGCCTGAATTGTATGTTTTATTGTATAAAAGTCCTAATATTTATTTGCCTTAAGAATAAAAAGTTAAAAACTGCTTATTTCTATAATTAAATATGATTGTTGTATATATCAATTCAGTGTGTGATTTATAGAATCAGGACAACCATGCTCAGAAAATAATGAAAAACTACATAGTTACTGTGGTGAAACAAATACCACATTTCTTCATCCAAATGTTATGTGTTGTTTGGACTCAGGAAATGCTAAGACTCTGACCGTGGATGGCTCTGAGTCTCAGATTGTACTGCCCAACCTGACGCCCGGGGTCACCTACGAGGTCACTGTCGTTGCTCTCAAGGGTCAAAGGGAGAGCGAGCCTGGGTCTGACAGCGTCACCACAGGTACGACTACCAGTAAAATGGCAACACATACAATCATTATCGTTCAGCTACATATAAAGATATATATTTTGCCAGGGTTTTGTGGTACTGCAGTAATTTGTGTGTGTGTGTGTTACAGCTCTGGATAAACCCCGCGGTCTGACTGCAGTCAACATCACTGACACTGAAGCTCTGTTGCTCTGGCAGCCCGCCATCGCTACTGTTGATGGCTACGTCATCACCTACAGTGCAGACTCAGGTATGTAGTGTATACACCAGGCATACATACAATATATAATCAAACCCATACAATTCAACATACAATTCAAATGTAAAACAATTATTTTAGTGTTTTTACTGCCTTTAAATGACAAACTAATGTGGATTACTTTTTTGTGCAAAGAATTGGTTGAAATGTGAGAAGAACTGTGTTTTCTGTTGCTATGGTAACAAAACAAAAAAACATAAGCAAATATTTGGTGTTTAATAAAAAAAGAGCTGTCTGTCTGTCTCACAGTGGCTCCAGTGATGGAGCGTGTGTCAGGAAACGTGGTGGAGTTTGAGATGGGCTCTCTGACGCCAGCCACGCATTACACCGTGAAGGTTTACGCAGTGAGGGACTTGGCCAAGAGCGCAGCCACTACCACTGAGTTTACCACTGGTGAGCTTTTAACTCCTGGCACTGACCAAAGTCTTTGCTTTTAACCGTTGCCTACAAGTTGATATATGTGTTTCTAGAAACTTGAATTGAATTTTTAAATCCCTTAAACTTGTAATACACTGGATGAAGTTTAATGAAGACTTTCAGATATCTAGCTGCTGACAGCTGTTGTGTGTGCAGATGTGGACGCCCCTCAGGACCTGGCAGCCAGTAACATCCAGACGGAGACCGGCATGCTGACCTGGAGGCCGCCTCGCGCTGACATCACCGGGTACATCCTCAGCTTTGAGTCAGCAGACGGTACCGTCCGGGTGAGTGGACACCAAGACTCTAAAGCCAGATAATGAAGTAGACACATTGACTGAGAAATATCAGATTTTTAATTTTAACCTGTACAACAATGCAATAAATTGCTCTAACTGGTGGTTTGAATGTGTTTCCTCCCTTAGGAGGTGGTCTTGAGTCCCACTGCTGTCTCTTATAACATGGTTCAGCTTAGCGCCTCCACAGAGTACTCAGTCAAGCTGCAAGCCATTGCTGGTCCCAAGAGAAGCAGAGTCATCACCACTGTCTTCACCACCAGTGAGTAGATTAATACAAATAGCAGGTTTCATCCTTGGTGGACAAGATAAAAAAGTATCAAATAGAATTCGGGCAGTGTATTTTTAAAACTATTAATGATGTAGTAGGAGAGCAAATGCCACTAATTTATATTCTTAACTCCTAAACTATGTAAATTTCCACTAGCTCTGTGATTGTGTAGCGGAGAAGGGTTTGGTATTTCCATAAGAACCTAAGACTCAGCTTAGACTAATTATCCGTATAAGCAGTATATATATATTTGTACTGGTACAAAACCTATTTTAATTCCGTATTGTCCACTTCATTGATTATTCAATTGTATTGTGTGTGTGTGTGTGTGTGTGTGTGTGTGTGTGTGTGTAGCTGGTGTATTGTACAGACACCCTAGGGACTGCTCCCAGGCCCTGCTGAATGGCGATACCTCATCAGGTCTGTACACCATCTATCTGGGTGGAGATGAGAGCCAGCCCATCCAGGTCTACTGTGACATGAGCACTGATGGAGGCGGATGGATCGTAAGTCACTGCTTTATCTGAATATATATTATATATTCAATATGGTTGATATTTCATATTAGTTATATATGAGTGTATGGGGAGTATTGATAGTGTGATTCATTCTGTCAACATTTTTCCAGAATCTCTTCTAGTTTTTTGAGACTGATTAATCTGCAGAGGGAGTCTTTGGTACTAATCTGCAGTGGGAACGTCTGGGGCTCAGCAGGATCTCACATCATTTATCTGTTACTGTTTTCTTTTTTTCTTTGCTAGATTTTCCTCAGACGCCAGAGTGGAAAACTGGAGTTCTTCCGCAACTGGAAGAATTACACTGCGGGCTTCGGGGACATGAATGATGAATTCTGGCTGGGTAATTTCTAATACACATGAAAGGGCTTTAAGAGGATGTCCCTTCCCAGTATTTGTAATGCTAAACCACACACATAGAGCTTAAGGATAAAGTTGACTAATCTCAATTTCAGCAGTTTATTCTTGTTGACATGGCCAGAACATATTAGTGATATTGAGATTAAATAGCATTCAGTGTTTCCAGTGCAAAACATTATTATATACTGTGTGATTATTCATCAAACATTACTGTTACATATCTATATTCAGTAAATAATCAACCCTAGCAAATAGTTTAAAATCATATAAGAATCTCATCTTGTCAAAGCCATGACCATCAGTATTTTTGAGTCTTCTTTATTAGTGCCCTGCAAGTTGAATATTCTCATCTCTCATTCAGGTCTGTCCAACCTGCATAAGATAACAGCTGGAGGTCAGTATGAGCTGCGAGTCGACCTGAGAGATAAGGGAGAAACAGCCTACGCTCAGTACGACAAGTTCTCCATCTCTGAACCTCGGACACGTTACAAGGTCCATGTAGGAGGATACAGTGGAACAGCAGGTAAAGCTGTCTTCTGTTGCCCACAGCTACACATCTACACTGAAGCCAAGTAGACCTGAAAGGATAAGGCATAGAGTTATTCTGTGGTTCTTACTGTCAACAAACAAAAGTCATTTGGGCTGGGTATGGGTACTCAACACCTTTAAGGAATCAACTGAAATAAATCAATGCCAAGTAGTATTGAAACATTTCCTGTCAAATGATACCTGCAATCAATCCTTTTTGTACCCAGAGTTAGAAAATATGACTATTTGTATGGACTTGCTCATAGCCAATCATTCATCGTTTTAATGCAACATGTGATTGGCCCACTGTAACAGCAGCTACAATCTGTGGTGGGGAATAATATTTAATAAATATTAATAATTTCAAGACTTTCAAAATGCATTTGTGTAAAAATCAAATCATTTAGATGTAGAGGAGTGATGACATTTTATGCAATTTATGCTTCTATTCACATGATGGGTATTGAATGTAGTACTCAATTGGTATCAGTATCACTTTAAGGGTACTTGGATTGGTACTGGTGTCGTAATTTCTTACCCTACCAGTCCATCAATATTCTCTGAAACTATGACAGGTAACTTACTTGACTCTCCTCTTGTGTCTTTTCAGGTGACTCAATGACCTACCACCATGGTCGTCCATTCTCCACTTACGACCACGACAATGACATCGCTGTCACCAACTGTGCCCTGTCCTATAAGGGCGCCTTCTGGTATAAAAACTGCCACCGTGTCAACCTCATGGGACGATATGGAGATAACAGTCACAGCAAGGTACTGTACCGAATTTTTATAAGAATGAATAGTGATTCTTAAATTAGGGTACTTAAGGGGCCTCTGGGAATCCCTAGAAAGGGTTCATTGAGTCCTTCGGGGGATTTTCAGTTCTTTTGGGTTCTTGAGAGGGTGTTTGAGAGGATGCCAGGGTTGCTAAAAAGGGTTCAACTGAGTTTGAAAGGGTCTTAGGGGCACCTAACAGGCTTACGCTGGTCTTTGATGAGGTTCTTGAGTCCTTGAGAGGATTCTGAGGGGAACTTCATGTGTCTCTAGGGGCCATTAAGGGTACTTCCTATCCTGGTTCAAGACCTCTCAGTGTTCAGTGATTCAAAGGTCTGGTTTTGCTGGCAGCCATATAACCCCGTTAGAGAAACACTGGACCAAACAGGTTTTAATAGGAGGAATTACAAGCTTGGATACTCTTGAAAACAAACTAGTTTGCACAACGTGTAGTTCGACCATGTCTGTAGGTAGCAGTAATTGGCTGTTTTGGCAGGATGGGGGGTTCAGATGCTTTTTGACAATCCAACAAGCACTTTGAAGCATAGTGTTCACTTAGGAATGCTAGTTTTGTCATTTTTCTACATAGCTAGCTACTTAACTAGCAACTGTCATGAACACATACACAATAAAGAAAAGATCTGATATTTTAATCAGGTTTATTTTAGCAAATGTGGGATTGGCCCTGATATCAATTCTTAAGTTTGGCTCAGGACATCTCTACATTAGATTTAACTTGACTTATGTATTTATAGTACGTTTCTTTTGACTGATTAACATCATTTGTCTACATCTTCTACTCCAGGGTGTCAACTGGTTCCACTGGAAAGGCCACGAGCACTCGATTGAGTTTGCCGAGATGAAGATTAGACCATCTAACTTCAGAAACCTGGAGGGAAGGAGGAAACGATCATAAATGCTCCGCCGCCACCGCCAACAACAACAACAACAACAACAACAACAACTCTGCTACTGTTCTGTCTGGACTCCCCATAAACCACCTGGACTCCCATCTACCCACCAACCCACCTTCCCACCCTGCAGCGACCAAAGCCACTGCCAAGACCCCTGCTGCCTCCACGCAGACCAACACACCTTCTTTCCTCCCATTTGCTCACAGATCACCCCAACCCCCCTTCTCTGTGATACGGTTGTGGAAACGCTGCTAGTGCGGAAATTGAAGTGCATGTTACAAACTGGACTTAAACCAAGCCCACACAGATTCTACTCACGCACCAAAGAGAGCAAAAAACAACTCCATCACACCCGATTATGATCTTGATCTCTTGTGTTGCAGCATTTGTGGAGAGGCGTGTGTGTGCAGCTTGGGTATTATGTTGTGTACAGTAATTAATACAGTTCCCTATTTCACATCCAAGCCACGTTTAGTTTTGGGGTTTCACGGAAAGAACAGGCTATTTATGGTACAATGTGGTCTTGTTTAGGGCCTAAAACCGATAATACAGTGATAATCCAACTTGATTATCACAGTAATGCTATTCCCTGTACAGTACTGTACATGTATACATCTGAAACATTCAAAAAGGGACATTTCTCAGATGGCACTGCTCAGATATCAGATATCTCCATCTAACTTGCCATTTGTTTGTCTTTGTGTGATTTAACTCGTCTCAGTGTCACTTTATCCTCCCCAGGTTCCCTCATCTCTCTCTACAAAAGCCAACATCTGAGGTGATAGAGACGGAAATGAAAAAAAAGAAAAAAAAAATCTATGGAAAAGTATTTTTACCTGCCACATCCCACGTCCATGTTGGATGGCAATGTTTTCCATTCATTATGTGAGCCCCTGAAGGCATCATGCTTACAGCCACAGTATTGTGTTTTTAAAAAAAAGCTAAAATAAGAGAGAAAAGAAAAAGCTGATGTGTTTTCATTTGTTTTGTTTGTTCGATGAATCCGAGGCAGGACCTATTATTCAGTATATAATGAAATGCGGTGATTACATTTTTCTTTTTCTTTTTTTGCAAAATGTGAATACAGTACATACAGTATATGTGGAACAAGAGAATGTTATGTGTTGTTGACACAAAATATGTTGATGCTCAGACCATAAAAAAAAGGCCAACTCCATATGAATTCCAGTTGACATAGTAAGGTCTCTATGATTATGTTGATGAAAATAGTGTTTGGACAGGCCAAAATTAGAGAACTAGTAAATGTTTTCAACCCCACCCAAACCCCCCAACCCTCCCCGTCCCCTGCTATGGCAGGATACTAAACCACTGACCCTCTAGAGAATGCCTGTGTAAATTAAGTTTGTTTTTATTGTTTTGATTGTTTATAACTGGGTGAACAACAGGTGTTTCTCTGTAAACTGTATTACAATAAAACAGTTTGTTTAAAAGGAAGATGTTCAGATGTCTTATTTGTTTTCCGTTAATGATACAGAAAAGTGGTCCAAAAACCCCCAAAAAACATATAAGCTTTTTCTGGAGGTTTCAACTACATCTCATGGTCCCCCTCAATGAGTTTACTCAATTGTCATGGAGATTCTTCAGGTCACAAGGAGTCAGCACCTACCAAGACAATAAGGTCGTGTCAGGGAGTCCCACTGAGATGTGTCAGTGGGTCCCTGCTGATGTGGATGGAACTTGATCGCACAAAATAAACCAAAAGATTTATACTTAAAGACCTCCTCCACTTGAAAATGTATATATATATATATACAAAATTTCCCCCACAAAAATAATAGGCATGGAGTGCGTATGGAGCTTTGGGGGCCCCTGGTTATCTGGAACAGTTTCCTGCTTGGCTTAGTGGTTACTCCCGCCTTACTTGAACTCATCATAAACACGTACTGTTAGGGGCAACACAAACAGAGGGAAAGTTTTTGCTTGAGTATAACTTTCTGGTTGAGTGGGACACTTGTATTGGTAACACTTTGACTTACTTAAAAACTTACCAAATTCACAGATATATGTATTCAGATATTTCTGCTTCATCCAAATTGTGTCCATATGCACATTTAGTTGATTCACAGTATAAAGTAAGCTGGAGTCAACATGGGTGGAGGAAACACTATAGACAATAAACAATAAAAAGTAATTCAAAAGAATAAATTATTAACAGCTGAATAAAAGTACATTTAAAAAAAATCTTAGAATTATTTCTTTAATTGCCTTAATAGCTTTGGACATTGCAGAGCTCATTCTCCATTAGCTCCTTTTATTGTATCTATTCCTCCATGGATATATTATTAAAGCAGCACCCTTCGAGCAGCTATAATAAATATTATTAATGACACTGTATGGACTGTCAGTGTGTAATGTTTAAGGCCTTGCTTAGTGATGAACCTACAGAGATATATTGAAAAGCTGTTGAACATAGTGGAGCATTTAGCAGCCGAGAGAGAATATTGGACTAACATTCAGCAGGTGGACAGAAACATGAATCCAAATTATTGATAATGTTGCTCAATAACTGCTGGATGTGGAAACAAGTAACTGTTCACTTAGGACACATCATCTTAAAAGGAGATGGCGCAGTATGTCATGTTGTGTTCACTTGTTTCTGCTGCCCCCAAGTGGCTCATCAATCATACTGCAGGTTTAAGATCATATTTTAAATAGGTTTTATGCTTTAGTTTTTTTGTCTTAAATTCCTTTAAATATGATTCTCTTAAAACTCTTTTGTTCAACTCAACTTGAACTCAACATATTATGATGATTTTAATAATTTATTTTAAAAAGTTTTAGTTTAGTTTATTTCGGTCATTAAACCCAAATACACATGTATAAATAAAGTAAAAAATAATATGTTCTTGTTCCTTGTCCTTCACTTCCTTTAGAAAAAGTGACAAACCAAAAGAGAAAAATAATAAAGTAAGTAAAGTAAAAATAAATAAATAAAGCAGTTTCTGACTGAAAAGATGTAGGCTGAAGCATTTGCTTATAACACTGACCCTTTTACATTAGTCATTCAATAGATCCCAACAAACACAAAACATTTATAATAATTAACTATATAAATAATGCACATACAATAACAATAACAGTGAAAATATATACATACATACATAGCTACATACAGGCTTGGAGTAACAGAATACATGTAGGGTGATATCAGCAAAATTGGGCCATCAGGTAAAATTTATGGTCAGGGCATCTTAGCTCTTTAAACATTAACAGCCAATGATGGCATTACTTAATAGGATACAAAAAACAGGTAACTATACCATTACAGTTACAGAAAAAAGAAGATGTCAGACTACAGGTACATTTAGTAAAAATGGGGTTTACTTACAATTTTACACACTAATATCTCCATCCTAACTGCTCTTAGTTGAATAGAAAAGGGCCAACTTTGCACAGAATGTATGTCTTATGTCTTTATTATTGCATATTTGGTATTGCAGTAATCATAAAGTAACAGAAAGTAACCAAGTTACATTGCTTTAATATTGTGGTACTTGGATACTAGTAACTGTATTGGAATACATTTTTTATTTTAAAATCGAAATCTTCTATTATAAACGTACAGTAGCTACTATCCTGCTGTCTTCAGCAGACTAATCTCGCGATACCAAGATAAACCAAGGTAGTTTCTTGAACGGTGGCGAGAACTGCTACCATAAACAAACCCACACCCCTTACATGTTTATAAAGGACACGCCTTTACGGAAATAATTCCCCCCCCGCCCCGTTCTCCTCTAGGGAACAGCATGTGTCTCTGGCCCAATATGAAGTACCCCCGTAAAGACTTTGGATTGGTTATATACCATGCAGGATTATAACAACTGTTATTGTTTTCATTCAGTTTGAACTCTAAACCTACCAGACCTATCAGGCTGGTTTCTCCTGCTCCTGCCCTGCTGGAAGTGCCTGCCCCCCCCTGCTGCAGTCTCAGCGTGACTTCCTGGATTGATCGGCTTCATGTCGGACTTTAACCAGGACTACACAGTGACCGGGAGACTGTGGAGAAATGAGGGTGACTTTCTCTTGGAGGTTAGTGAAGTTTCTCACTGTTTCAGCTGTGCTCCTCCTGTCTGCTCAAGTCTATGTAAGCAGAGTAACATTTAGTAAACACCGACCAAAGCCGAGACCCCTCCCTGAGGAGGAGTACAGGGTCTTGTCCCCTCAAACATACAAGTACATTTTCAATCAGCCTGCAGTATGCAAGGGCAGAAGCCCCTTCCTGGTTTTTATGGTCCCGGTTGCCCCTTTTGATACTGAGGCAAGGGAAGCTGTCAGGAAAACATGGGGTGCTTCAGGTCAGGATACTCTAACTCTGTTCTATGTGGGTGTTCCTGAGGGGGGGCAGGGGTCAGGCATCCAGGACAAGCTTGAGGAGGAGAGTAGAAAACATGCAGACATCATCCAGATCAACTTTGAGGACAGTTATAAGAATCTGACAATCAAGACCATGATGATGATGAACTGGCTGGCGACCCACTGCCCCAATGCCTTCTATGCGATGAAGGTGGATGCTGACATCTTTGTGAATGTCTTCTACCTCATCAGGCGGCTGAGAAGCTCTCCACGCCAGGATTACATCACAGGGTCTTTGATCAGCGATGGGAAACCCAGAAGGGAAAGCAACAGTAAATGGCAGGTAACAGAGGAGCTGTACCCTGAGGACAGCTTCCCGCCTTATGTCTCAGGAGCTGGGTATGTCTTCTCTGCAGACCTGGCTGCCAGAATCTCCTGGGCGTCCAGGTTTGTCAGGATGATCCCTCTTGAGGATGTCTATGTAGGGTTGTGTCTACATGTGCTGGGGGTTCGGCCTGTGTACTCCAGAAGCCTGCTGACCCTGAGGAACCTGTTTGAAATCCAAAACCTGGAGTATGATCGGTGCATTTTTGCCAAACTGGTCCTTGTTAATGGATTTAAGCCATCGAAACTGCTGAGCGCGTGGGAGGACTTCTCACAAGGCCATACCAGCTGCTACATACTACTGCACTAAGAGCTTCATATGCATGAGTGCCTGAAACAAGGTTGTAAAAACGTAAAAACACTTTTGTACAGGAACAAAGCCATTAGACACCATCAGAGTGGAGGTGTAAACAGTGATAGGAGAGATGGATTCAAGTGGAATTTAACAAATGGGTCCCTATCAGTTATAAGGTTAATCAACAAAAAAAGTTTGATAACCAATTCATCTGTTACTCAGAATCTCCTAAAGTGGCTAAAATCAATTCTAAAACTATGAGAAAAGGTAACATCAGTCTTTAATTAAACTGCTTACAAATCATAGACAACCTGTTGCATGGAGCTGTGAGTAGACACTACTTTGTGTAAAGGTGTAAAAAGCCAAAAGAGGTTTGGACCCACTGGTTTTAAGTATTCCCCAAGCAGGAATACAGTAAATGTGTCAGTTACACCTTCTCAAATGTGACAATATGCTGCTGTCGTCTCTTTCATATCATAAATTGGATATTTTTTAGATTTGGGACAATCGGTTGGATAAAACAAGACATCACCTTAGGCATTTGGAAATGGATGAAAAAACTATTTACACATGAGTCAATAATGAAAATTTGGACTGTAACTAAGTATTCTCATTATTCATTCATCTGATTACTTTGTTGTTTGATCGATTTAAATTCTGAAAAATGTGCATCACAAGTACTTCAGATGTCTTGTTTTGTCCAGCCAACACTCCAAAAACTTTCACTATCTTGTAAGTAAATGAAAAAGAAGCAAATCATCATATTTGAGGAGCTGAAACTAGAGAATATTTGGATTTTTTGCTTAATGAATGACTTCAGTAGCTGATTTTCAGTAGCTGATTGGCTGTCAATCAACTAATTTCAGCTGTTTAGGTGTCAGGAAATGTAACTATTGGGTCACTTTACAGAGATGTCAAATGAATGTTGTAAAACAATTAGTCGATTCATCGATTAGTCGAAGTGAAGGTGCTTCAACTTCTTTATCCAAAGTGCTGGACAAGTGCAATAAAAAGGAAACTGTTGTAGGTTTATATCAAAGACAGGTGATTAACATAATATATGATCAGGATTTGCACTTTACACCAAAGACTATTTAAAAAAAATAGTTTTACTGCCATTTCACTTAATCTTCAGTCAGTGCCTGCTGTGTTAGGGCTCAGTATTGTACCTGGGTCCACATTACCCTGTTTAAAAATAAAGATGAAATAGATAGATGTAATAAATCAATTGTGCTGGTGTGTCATGGTGTAAAAAGCTTCACATAATGACCTTATGTAGACTTTACAAAAGAACCTGCAAGCTTATTTGTCAGGTTACTGTGCCTATATTTATGGATGTGACTCATGACACTGTCTGTTTATGTCTGTGTTGTAGTTACATTTAACAACCAGCTGGTGGCAGTATGCACCAGCAGATAACAGTTACAGTTTATATTTGATATTGCAAACCATAGACTGTTATTGCTGATGTTATTGCTTTCTTTTACTTTGTATTCATGTAAGTTGGAACAGTTTTTTCTGTACCTCAGCCTCAGATTTTTACCTCATCTCTGAATATTAAAGCTTTATTTTTACTGCATTTCGGTGAGAAAATATAAAGTACCGTATTGCTCTAAAAGTGTTTGTCAGTGAGTTTCTTTGTTACAATTTTTCAGTGTAGTACTAGAATATTATTTTATTATTGCTGTTATTGTTCTGCTGTTACTGCTTCTGCTGACTTGGTATAGAAATAATAAAATAAAATTCTTGGGCAAACATTAAACGTATGGATTTTTCCATGATTCACTTTTTTAAAATATTCAAATAATAAAGAAAAACACAAAAATATATTATTTAAAAAAAATAGAAACCGTGTAAAGAGCAAATGGTAAATAAATAGTTGAAATTACATAGGAAAGATTGAAGATTAGGTAGAAAAAGAAGTAAAGCCAGAGTATGGACTATGCAGTTTTTAGTAGAATGTAACAAATCCAACTATGGGATATGAGAATGCAATCAAAATCAGAACATGGACATTTTAAAATATAAAAATGTACATATAATTATAAATTGTTGAGCCACACAATATTTTAACAGGTGTTCATCTTTCAGAACAGTTTGACATGAGATTTGAAGCCTGCTGCACATTGAATCAACAGATTGGATGATGGCGAGCTGCAGAGAGCAGAAGGTAATAGCATTAGTTGCTGTGTAATGACTGGCCTGCTGGCT
Organism: Scomber japonicus; assembly: GCF_027409825.1. NCBI lineage: Eukaryota > Metazoa > Chordata > Actinopteri > Scombriformes > Scombridae > Scomber > Scomber japonicus. Next base: position 34,449,578 of record NC_070586.1, on the reverse strand, counting down.
GATGACTGCGGCAGAGCCGGTGAGTGGGCACAGAAATAGAAGGCTGATGCTTCATGATTCAGCGGTGTGGTGGAGCATTGGCAGATAGCGACACCTACAGCAGCCTGGCATCTCCACTACACCTCACTGTAGCTGAGATTGCCACGTGTTTTTCTTCTCCTGCGTCGCTGTTACCTAAACTGATCACTGGGTTTTAAGCACAGGGTGAAGAGAAGACTAATAATAAAGTATGTTGTGTGACCGTTTCATCATAAATCAGATTAAACCCCTTCAGGAAACACAACACACCCTCCTGTGGTCATGCTGATATTCCTTATTTCTTAGCCAACGAGACTGCTAACAAGTGGAGTTTTAAATTCACTGTAAAACAAGTGCTAAATATTTCATAAAAAAATGTTTAGCCCCTGTGTCAGATTGTCGACCAAAGCTGTAAACAACAACACTGACATATTATTACCCCATGAGCCCTATGAGGCAGTAACGTGTTAGCAAACAGTTGGTTAGAACACATCAGGCAGACACAGACATTAGCGACATTAGCAATAATTTTGACTTGTGTTTCTGTCCACCTGACTAATTTAAGCTAAATATCACCCTCTTTTTAGCTCTCTTTTGTTCCCCACTTACTCCTGAAAAGAATATCAGACACTTTAAATGCTTAAATGTTCACCAGCTAGCTGCTAGTTTTGTCTGGTAGCTATTAGATGCTCCCAAAGTAGTGTAATATGGGTTTATCTGTATATTTATCTTTTTAATTATCTGTTAGATTGAAACAAAGTTGTTCAGAGTGGTAGACTCAACCAGCAACCAAAACAATGAGCTGAAAGATGCTAAAATGCTCTGTAGAGCTTAGTGCACAATACTCTTTGGGTTTATTACTATAAATGACGACTTTCTTAACGGTCATTTAATAACAATATTTCTAGCCACACAAAGAATCTACTGCAAATATTCATTTTTCTTTTAGCTCTGTTTTGGTTTCCACCAACTCCTGTGAAAAGTAGCAGACTCTTTAGATGCTAAATGCTTCATCGTGTTCACTAGCTAGCTGCTAGTTTTCTCAGTCAGCTGCTTGGTGCTCCCAAAGTAGTGTAAGATAAAAAACCAAAACAATGATAAGAAAGATGTTAAGATGCTCTGTAGAGCTGAGGAGAAGTGCAAAATACTCTGTGAGTTTGTCAGTATAAGTAGCAGCTTTCTAATTTCACAGTCATTTGATCTGTTGTTTATATATAGAAATATACATATAGATTAGTACAGATTTAATGGCTGCAGGTAAATAGTAAAATACTATTTACTGTCACCATGTGGCAAACAGAGGAGCATGATGAAAACTGCCTTGTCACAAACATAACAGATGAGTTTCTAAAGAGGTTAAAGCTTGGTTTGGTTCAGAGATTGCATCAGTATACTGTCATGATAACACTAGACCAGAGCAGGGATTTTGGTGATTCTATTATTGTGATATGGTGGTTTGTGGTGTTCTTGTCTGATCTAAGTGTATAAACTTGGTTACTTTGACAAATGAGGAACGTTCTCAGCTAATTTGTAGTTTAAGAATGAAGTCATATCATCTGATCTTGTAGAGGTCCTAAGACCAGAGGCATCTGGAAGAAATTTGAATCAACAAATAGAATAATGACATCTTTTTTTGTTTGTTGTTTTTTCAATTTGTCACTGTCACACAAAACCATAATCTAACACATTCATAACTGAGCTGACTCATGAGTTTCAGAGTCTCTAGAGAGGCTGTGGCAGTGAAGACCAACATCTGGGGACAACTTATGACTAAGTTTGACTTCTCTTATGCTATTGAACTGAGTTACACCAATGCCATGACACCACTATTGTTATCTTTATGTAGTTTGCATCTAAATTATTCATGTACAGCCAACTCTCCACTACTGTGCATTAATGTAAAGAGTTCAACAGTAGTGAATGAGACACACAGCAACATGTTATAACACCTATGAAGCCTTAATGCAACTTTCTGATTACATTATTTACATGACTAGAATGCATATGATAATTAAAGAGCATTTCAGTGATTTAGTATTATATATTCATAAAGCTGGGGGTCTCACAAGAGACAGATTTTAAAAATTAAGGCCAAAATTGAAGCAGCAGAGGCTGAGATATCCTTACTGTTGGTCAAGCAAAGATGCTGATCCTACATTTCCCGTAATCCAACTCAACTTTATATCATTTTAACTCCATACCCCAGTTTCTAACAAAGGCTTTTATTATAAAATTGTCATCAAACGTAAGCTAGCATTAGTAGATTTGTATTCGTTTTGACAAAGTTCCAGTTACATTATACAACTCACAGGCACAGTAGTGCTTGTTATGATGGAGTTCCTCCTTTAGAATAATTGGTTTTGGTGGATACTTGCACACTAATTGCCTGTAATGGTTTAAATACTATTTCAGGAACTTATTTTCACCATAAATTCGGGACTAAAAACTTTAACCTTTGTGTGATGAAAATGAACAAATGTACAACTAACAACTTAATTTCGACACAACAGACACAATATTTATACTGACGCAACATTTATGGTACATTGTTGTAGATGCACTGCACAGCTCAGGATGTGTGCTCTGCAGGAACAGACAAAAGCCACATCAGGTTCATTGGGTTTACATTTAACTGTTATGTATCCAGGGCTGTCCTTAAAGAATGATATGCATGCAATCTACTGTATGTTAGTGCAATGCAGAAAATATGTTCCAATCCAAACTTTTGAAACTGACTGCACAGGAGGTCTCATGAAGCCTGAATTTAGTGATTTTATACAGTAGTACCACATCAACCTCCAGCTTCATCAGCTTAAATTTGCCTGTATTGTCGTGTTCCTCTTCTCATTTCACCATGTAAAGCTCTTCTCCATTCTCCATAGAGTGTCCATTCTGTCTGTTATTTGTGTGCCTTCTGTTCCAGTCTATTCATTTCCCACACTGACTGAGTGGGAGTTTATGCTCTGGGCCTGAGCTCCCCATTGTTCAAAACACTCCCACCTCTGCGCTGTGTTTTATCGAGATACTTCTGATCAACAGCTTTCAGAACACATTTCATGTTGCCATTAGAAGTCATTATATACAAATGTTTTGACTCAGTGCTCTTATTGTGAATCAGTGGTCCCCAAAGTGGGGTTTGGGGGCCAAAGATGATCATAATCAAGTGGTTCAAAAATAGATTATATAATTAAACCTCTGCTATAAACAATATGTACAAAAACACAAAATAGCCCTGTGTGAAAATCACTACCAGGCTTCCTGCTGCTCAGATGCGGCCAGCCTCCTCTCATCGTGGGTGGAGTCACATCCACCGACGTGCTGGTGAAGCTGGTTCCTAAGACAACCCATAAAAAAACATGCATTTGCATTAGCGGGGTTTGTTTGAGCACATCCAGAGTGAGGTGAGCTGCAGGAGGCTGAGTGAGCGAGTGCACCGTCAGGACGCTGCAAGAGGTGCGTTAAACCCACCACCACTTCCTGCACTGTCAACTAACTAGAGCGGATATATGATGCAGAAGACTTCGTTGGCACTGTAAACCTGAGACCTGCATTTTTTTCCGCCTTTTTTTTCCTGCAAACGGCAGACAGAATTCATGTGAGTATATGACAATACAATCCATTGTTGTCCACTGTGTTTGTAGAAAGTTGAAAACAGGCTGCCACAAACTTAAAAAGAATACTGACAGATGTTATACAAGAGAGCAACATCTGGAGTCTGTTTAGAGATATCAGTGCAAAAAGATAAATATAGAAATGCTTAACTCATCAATAACAGCTGGAAACAAAGACCTACAGAGTCATTACAAAGTTACTGTTGACGACAGTTGACAGTATACAAATATTTGCAGTGATACTGTGAAGTTTTATAGTGGTTCCCAACCTAGGGATCGGGACACTCAAAGCGGTCGAAAGATAAATCTGAGGGGTCCCCAGGGATAAAAAGAGGAGAGAAAAGTATTCAGAAAAGGCAGTCCAGACAAGTAGGGGTTCAGAATTGTCTGTGTGGCAATTACTTTGTGGTGGTTCAAGTCATTATTAGAGCCTCAGTGATTAGTTGAAAAAACAAACAAACAAGATATTTGAGGTGGCGTCCTGGGCTATGGAAAACATAAAACATTTTCAACATTTTTAGACATTTTATAGGATGACTAACAGATGAATTGATTTTTAGCAGAGCACTTTAGCATCTTCTCTACAGCAATAACATGTACTCAGTGAGAATGCTCTTATAAACCCAGTACACTACTGTACCTGCCCAACACCAAACAACAGATATACACAGCTGTAGACTAGGTGGGAAACATAGTGGAGCATTTAGCACCTAAAGAACAAGAAAGTTAATTTTCTCAGTAGTTTATCAGAGAAGGAACATTCATTCATGTTAAAATGTAGAATAATGTTGCCACATCAACTTTATAAGATGATGTCAGTATCTATTAGCTGCTATAGTATATTTACAGCTTGTTGCACTGCCACCATGTGGCCACGAAAAATAGATAAATACGACAAATATATGCTTAACTGAAAAATCAGAAACATGGGGCACAGTAGTGTTCCAGCATAGAAACATTGGTCAGTTTCTGAAAACAATGGGCGAAATTAAAGGACTGTGGCACAATTAGTTTTAAAAATTTCACTACTTTTTTCTTATAAAATGCTAACTTCTAAAATCACTCTATAGAAACTATATGAGAGGTGAAATTTACTGTTTTAGTTGTACTCCTTACAAATTTGTCATGAGAAACCCAAGGTTGGGAACCACTGTCAGAGAGATAACAAATCTGTAGGATAAGATAATAGATCTGCATTGTCTTTCCTTGAAGACATCACCTTAATTTGATTTGAAACCTTTTGCAGAATGCTTTTGGGAATTATACATACAACAGTCAACAGCTGTCTTACATTAATACTGTCATCTGTCACCTGGAAATTAACTAACCTGTGACTTATTCCAAATAAACACTGTCTGTTGTCAACGACTTCATGTGTGCCAGTCAGTCGTCATGCTAGTTTTCAGTGTTGCTTGCTTGACGGCACATGTTTTGTTGTTGCTCTTTGTAAGTCCTGTGTTTGTGCTTTTGCTCATTTGCTGTTGCATGTATGTGGTTCCTCCTCAGTTTCTGCACAGAGACCTCTGGATTTGTTCCAGCGTCCACACAAGATGCATATGAATAGCTTATTAAATCAATGGAGTAAGTACTGAGAGATTCTGATACTTTCCAGCTCTTCATCATAGTGTTTTGTATTTCCTGTCACTAAATGCATGAAATTACCCAGGAAGTGATATTGATGTCTTATACCTGTTTAAGATATGTACACTCACTCAGAGGTAGGTGACGAACTGAAGTTATGTGACACTGAAGTGAGAAACCACAACTCCATCACTTGTCCTGAGCTATGTGTGCATCGCTTGATGTCTATGTCTCACATCCATCACAACAGTGTTAAATCATTGTGTGCCTAGTGTGTTATTGTGTCTGACATGAACTGGGGCTTTAAGCAGGTGAATCTGCTGTACAGTAATTGTGCGTAGCTCTGCATTGTTCTGAAATAGAAAGACCGTCGCTCAGCATCCTGCCTTTCTAAGATGGTGTGTCAGAGAAGTGTCCTGTTACCTGCCCTCCATGGGAAACACATCGTGTACAGGCTTAGGTTATTGTCTTCTCTCTCTTTTTTTTTTACCTCTTACAAATCCTGTTCAGAGAATCTGTTCTATGCCTGAGCTCTAGTTAAAGAGTATTTCTTTGTAGTATATAAATGCATAGTTGTTTTTTTCTTTTGTCCTGGGCTTTAGGGATTGTCCTCTTGTGCTGTTTGATTAAACAGAAACAAGCCACAGCAGTACTACAAAAGGTATCTGATTGCATCAATCCAAGTCCAAAACAAACACCTGCAAGTGATGAATTTCCGTTTGACACCAAGAAGTAAATGATTATTGTCATTTGAAGATTATTTTATTCCTCTGATATAATGATATTATAATAGCATAATAATGTAATAATAATAATAAATAAAAGGGCGAGGGGTGGGATTGTAGAGTGGTACATAAAACACATTATGGCTGGGGACAGAGTTATGTACCTTTAATTCTTCTACAGTCTCCACTCAGGATGTACACAGTGAGGAATGGAGGACACTACTTGTTTAGCCAATGTGACATGAATAGCCTCTTAGCTGCTAATGTGAAGTGTGGCAATAATGAAGTCTAAAAAAATGACCATGCATGCAGGTCATGTCCATATATCATATGATAAGTCCATATATAGACATGATGATGTTGATAATTATTGTACGATTAATCAATAATGTCATTATAGTGACAGGCCTAGCAAGAAGCACACTCCTTTTTTAGTGCTTGCTTGTGCACACAAAGGGCACTAGAGTTTGTCAGGCTTGTGTGTTTTTATGTGTTTAGGTGAAATGGTCCAAATCGGTAGTTCAGAATATTATGCAGCAATTTACTCTGGGTGAAATTAAGTAAATTCAGTATGTATGAAAGAGCCCTTTCAGACATGTTGTCTAATTTTTTTTAATTTTTTTTGCACAAAAAAGCTCAATTGCCTTAATTTAACCCTTAAAATGACCCATATTCCTTCTACCGCATTGAAAAATCCAGAATCTATGAATATTCAAATAGTTTTCATTTCAAAAGTTAAACTTCTGTACATGAGATGTGTACTACTTCATTAAGAAGTCTATTCTCAGTGTTTGTGCACTGGAAGTTTCCACATTGCACTTTTACATTGCATACTGGACCACAAGTGCAAACAAAAGTGAATTAATGTGAAAACAGCTTTCAAGTGTCAAACTTTGCACATGAACATACATCACTTTGCAACATCCAAGTGAAACAACAATAAACGAGACATTTTTTCAGTGGAGGTGGGCTTGAAGTAATACGAGGCTATGAGAAAAGTTAATGTTTTCCTGAAAATATGGTAATTATTTATGTTCGAGCATTGGCTTTGAGTCATAATCACCATCTTTTTATTTACCTTCACGCTGGTGCTGTTCCATGTCTGTAAAGCTTTGTGACAAGATGCATGTTTGACTGGCTGTGTAGGTTGCACCAGGCCTTTGAAAACAGCTCTCAGCACACACCATCTGTGTCGTCTGCCTCCGTTCTGAGACAGCCAGCTTTGGATTTATATGCAGACTTGTTTTGGGAGTCTGTGCTGTAGATGGAGGGAGGGATAGAGAGGGAATCCTAATGAATCCTCTATACACTTCTCCTGCTTTTGATGCTGATGTGTGTGTGTGTGGGGGGATTTGTCAGGGAATCCCTCCAGCTGGGGATCACACTTATCATAAGCAGTGTCCTGTCCTTGCAGCCCTAAGCCCTCACTTCACAGATGGTAAACTGAGAATAATCTCGGCGTGAAACACAGATGAATCCTGTCAATTTCACATCTTTGCATCTTTGTGATTTCTCGCTGTGCGCCGTCTGCGTTCTGTGTTTTCCTTGAGAGGTTTTGGGCGTAACTCACCACAGGCAGCATGCTACTGTAGGGCAGTTCCTTCCTATCTACAAACCACACTCATCAAAGACTAACACACTGTAGCTTAATGGAGTAGTTCAACATTTTTGGAGACACACACTCTGTTCAAGTGTGAAGATGAGAGGATATCAAAGCTCACATCAGCCTTACAGGATGATTCCAATGTTTTTTAACCTTGGTCTTTTTCTCATTAAATCCATCGTGACTATAAGTCATTAACTTTCTTCTCCCAACACCATTGTAGAGAGTATTTTGATATGTATATTTTGTTAACATTATGTGTTTATTCCTATGTAGTGTGTGGGTGTGTGTCTGTGTGGGTATGAATAGTAACTTGGCTTATTTTTATTGGTGATGTTAGGTTTTATTGTGTGTTTTATGGTTTCTTTTACCTGGCCAGGGGCTGCAGATGGAAATGAGCTAGTAGCTAAATCTGGTATTGTATTTTGAACATGGTCCCAAATATTATAAATAAAATGAAATAAAATAAAATAAAGTAACATTGTCATTACCACAGCATGTACTAGACATGGAGGGAAACAAAATACACTACACTCCTACCTAAAAAACATATATAAACATATTGAAACATTATAAACATATAATATTACACGTTACGTTACATTTTTTTAAAAAAACCCTGAGGACATATTAAAAGTGCATAAAAGACTTTCAATAATCCAGATAATGTACATAAATCATCTCTGAGATGGCATGAAGTAAACAGAAAACAGAAAGTAGCCTAGATAGAGTAGATTAGCAATTTTAGCTAGCTTCATAGGAATCTACTCTAGTTCTGCAGCTAATTATTATTTCCATTATTGATTAATCTGAACATTATTTTCTCAATTAATCATTGTTTCAAGGTGATGTTGTCAAATTTCTTGTGTTGTCCAAAGATATTCAACTTTCCAGCTAACTAAGCTAAAGTACATAGCTGCTGACTCATTTTCAGTCATTACAAACATTGGTCCCCCTTTTTCCGGTGTGAATGCAGTTAGCTACAACAGCTAATCCAGCAGAAAATGTATGAATTTACATTTGGTTGGACTCAGAGACAGGTATTGAAATTGTTTATGTACAATTTAATTTTACTCGTAAAGCTATAGATTGTATAGAAGGTTCGTGCTGCTATACATATTTTGCTGGAGTCTGTATCTCCTGGAGCTCTACAACGGAGATAGCAAATGCTAACATGGATGGATAGCCTAGCTTAGAATAAAGTGTAAGCCTATTTCTACATGTAAATGTGTGAATTTAATACTTTCTTTGTTTAACCGCTACATAAAGAGAAGGTTAAACACAAATTGTGGTTTTAGGGGGAACATATGTGTTGAAACTTTTTTTCTTGTCTTTCTTACACTTTTTACAAAGCTTCCAGTCGCTGATTTTAATAACTGGCTAAAGCTAACAGCAGCTAACAGCTACTACTAATCTAGCTCTCATTGGATGTTTACTTGCTTCAAATGCTGCATTGAGGAATGTTGGCTCTCTGGGTTCACAGGTTCACATTTTTCTCACATGGTATGAACTTGACAAACATCGTTGACTTGGCTCGAATGTTGGATGAGTTCAGTGTTGTGGTGGTGGGAGGCAGCTGAAAGGGACAGAGATACATTGTGCTGTTTCCACATTTTGTATGACCTCCAACACTGTTTCCAGCCCACTCGCCCATCCCTACAAGTGGTATGTTGTTCTCAGATAGGATTCTTCTCCTCTGAAAAAATATAGAGTTCCTAATGTTTCCTCAAGTGGTCAGAGTGTCACTCTGTGTTATGCTAAAATCAGCAGTGTTTGTTTGGATGCCACATATAACCATTGTGGGAGATACTGGCCAATATGGGGGAGAATTCCCAGATGTCTTGAATGCATCTGAAATAGAATGGTTTCAGTTTTTTATGTGAGTTTTACATACTGTTACACGGCACGTAACAGTATGTAATGTTTAATCCCTATACAAAGCACATCCCTGCATGCTAACCATACAGTCAGTGCTTGGTTTGTTGTGTCACATGTGCCAGCGAAGGAGCCCAGTAGATATATGGTTACACTCAAGCATCAAGGGTTTTCAAGAGCTTGAACGAGCTTGAACACCCACAATGCCAAGCTGGTTTTAGCTGAGCAGTCCTATTTTAAGATGTCATATTAAAATAATACATGTTGGCCTTGTTGTGCTGGACGTTGATATTTCCAGTGCTGTTCTGGTAGCTCAGCAAGAAGTTAAATGCGTGCCAGTGTAACCAATAAAAGGTTGGCAACCACCTCCTGAGCAGTAATGTATCTAGCTCTCCCTCTATAATACTGTAATGTTGCCATTTTGTTTTGTGTCCAACAGTGCTGTGTTTATTAGGGGCTGTCAAAAATTTTGTGGTGTGGGGAGGAGGGCTGAACCTGTTTCAGTTAATAGAATGGCAAGGCTCTCCCTAACATTATTCATATTTTCTTTGGGGGCTCTTCTTGACTATTAGAGTACATCAGTTACAAGAGGTGACCCTTCAAAAGTGTGTCCAAAACTATGACGTCTTGTTCCTCAGAGCTAGAGTTGCAACAACAACCACATTACTACCTCACCAAGGAGGTGTACCACAGGGTAGATCACATTACAGACACGACAGCTATTTATTGTATCCGAAAGTGTTTCCACCATCATGACAGTTATATCTTAAGCGTTGTGTGATAAAAACAGGAAACATTGTTTGCCATTTGTATCCGTCTGGTTTAGTTTGACACTTGGATGTTCTGGGTAACAGAGAAATGAATATCACACAGTGTGAGGTAGATGATGTGGCCCCTCAGTTGACCACAGACTGTTTCCAGGTAAGAACAAACAGTGTAACCTGAGCTTAAGTACCGTAAATGAAGATAGTGAGTGAGGTCAGCGGAGCGGAAAAACACAGAAGAAGAAATGTATAATGTACCACTTCCTGAGGCAAGGGGTTTTTCCAAGTAAAGACCTACAAGGGAACTGAGTTCAGAATAATTCAAAAGCTTTGATGAACTGGTTGACTGGTTGACTGGGTTTAGATGCTTATACATAAAACTGAAGAGGGACAAATTTACAACAACAAGCCCAACCGCAGACTGTTCTCAAAGGTAACAGACTCAAGAGATATATCCTGTTATTGTTAGAGAATAACACACATTGATAACTAATGACTCTTCTGTAACATTTGCCCTGATGTGTACATGAATCCATATATCAAGAATATCATTTCTAATGTGAAACTCAACAATTTCTTTGGAAAAAGTGTCACATCATGGTTTGGAGTTTTAGTAACACATGAAACACATGACATTTCAAATAAATCATACATGGGATTGAAGGAGAAAGGAAAGAAAGGCTAGAAGTATTTTTAAAATATCAATATACAGAGCTACAAGTAACCTGCTAGCCTAAAAATGTTTCATATGTAACCAGTCCGTAATTGTGCATTCATGTTTTTAAGAAAGTATTTGTTTTTGTTTTACCAAACAATATATTGCAGTGTCCTTAAAACTAAATGAATACCTTCAGATTTAATTGAGATTTCATTTCAGATTGACCAACATTGAGTGTTTAAATACCACATTTTCAACCTGCCACATAAAGATTTTTGCTTTAAAAAAGAAATAAATTTAAGTATAAATTATGTGCAACTTAATCCTAAATTTGTGCTTCTTTGGTTTAATTAATGTCATTAGCCCTCTGTTCTTCATACTTAGCAAACATGGCTTCACTTTTCTTTATAAAAAACAACTTATTTTGACCGCTTATGTTATATCTCCACTCACGCTCCATTCTTCTGTATCAAGTACATTAACTAAGTTACTCATATCTTCAAGCAAAACCTTTGCACATATTGCCTTCTAAAGCCAGTTTTAATGCATATTTGGACACCTCCAAAAAATATCTAAAAGCACTTTTGCAATTCTTCAGATATAGAAAGATTTTCAAGATCTCAAGCTGAGAAATCAAATACAGGACAAACTCAAGCTTGAAAAAGTATCATGGATGGTTTTAAACAATTTTCAGACTGTATGTGTTGGTTTCTACTCAGGAGTTTAAATGATTTATCCATTAAGGTTAAGTATGTTTAAGTGGTTTGCTTATTAGAGCAGCAGCTTCTATGACACAGTATACCATTAACGGACAGTATTTCTGTCATGGAGAGCAGTGATTGCATTACCTGTGACTCTGCATCATGCCCTATTCATTTACTGAAATGAAGCTCTACATTACAGAACACTGAACTCACTGGAGTTCTGTGAAAGTACTCCTGCACATAGTAGACCACTCCTCCATACTATTTACATGACCAAGTCAATATTGCATTAGTCAGGAAAGGATTTAAAATGATCGAACTGCATGGATCCTTATCTAAATAGTTGATGTCGGCCTCAGGCTAATACCACAGAGCAGAGCACAGAGGATTGCTATTTTTAAAGCTGTCATCCAAATTAGTAATGCAGTATGCAGTATTTTGGATCATAGCAGCATTAAGGTCTAGCATGCCAAATGGTATCTCCTACATAATGTTGTGATATAGCCTTTTGAAGCTGATGCACCACCTCCAAGCTCATTAGGATGTAGTGCACTGTTCAGGTTTGTTTCATAGAATGTTGCAGTACATAAAACTTTCTATGTGCTTAATACTACAATGATTGTAATTTACTGTGAACTAAGTGAGTTCAATTACAATCAATTCAATTACTTCAATTAAGTTGTTAAATAACCACGAGAATGTGCTGCAAGATCTGTATTTTCTATATTTCTCCCTTGTCAGGAAAGTGTGATATCACTCAAAAGCAGCATTATATTATTTAACCCTTGCATACTGTTCATACTCTACATCTGCACTATATTCTGGGTCAATTTTGACCCAGTCTAAGAATCCCCTCATAATACCAAATTTTAGACCACAGACCTATGCATCAATAGCCGATCTGACTGATCAATAAATTGGTGATTAAACCTTGATTAAAAACCTTGATAAACAGCTACTATCACACAATATCATGTCTTATTTTACCTAAGACATGAAAATAGAACATAGCAATAATGATGGAAATGTATTTTATAACTTTATGGAAGTGTGGGGTTTATTGTAGAACCATTAGAGCCATCAGTCTTCACTGCTACATCATAAAAAGAAATCCTCATAACTACTATCTTATTAAAACTATGAACTATTCATCTCACTAAAACACATGGACATAGATACCGCTCAAATTTGACCCAGAACAGCTTCAATGGACTAAAATTTGTTGCACCTATACAAAAGTATAACATTTAAAAAAAAAAACTTTTTCGGCATTTTTGGCCACTTTAGGAAAAGTCGTAAAATTTCAGAATACAAGACATTTGGGGTGTTTGTAACGCTGTTAAATGTCACAACGGGTCAAATTTGACCTGAACAGTATGTAAGGGTTAACGTGTAAACATATGGTTAATGTTCTCCAATAGTGATGCAACTCTGCATTTCTGCTTTGTCGACCACCAAGTGCAGTTGACGCCAGAGGGGGAGCTACAGATATGTGTGGTCCAGCTCCGGCTGTCCCCTTATTGATCTGGTGTCAACCCATCTGACATATCACAGACCCCTGACCCCCCCTCCCACCATGGCTGCCCTTCAGAATCCTGGAGACGAAAGCAGAGCTTCGGGGGCAGCTGTGGCTCTGAAAACGAGCATCACCTCGCTTCGGAAAATCCATGAAGCAATTAACAGCTACTGTGGCTTGGCCCGGTCCGGTTTAAGTGCTCGGCTTTAAAGCATTAGCCCGCCGCCAAAAATGTCATGACTCGAGGGCTGTTAAAGGCAGATTAATGTTCTGCTGTGGTGCAGTTGCCCTCATCGCCCGCATACTTTATCCCTGAAGTCACCGGGGCTCTGAGGATGCTGTTATCCACACCCAAGCTTAGACTAGAATGTCAGTAAGAGACTCTGCTGGCATTCATTTCCAGTTCTGTTGTGGCTTGCACCTGGAAATGACTAGTTTTAGCCAGTTAGTGTGTTGTTGTCTGGGAGGGTAGCGTCTCATCAAGTTCATTAAAACTTGCTGCATTTGGTGTAGAAAGGGGAAAGCAGACTGAGTCATTGATGGTGTGACTTTTATCATTTCAGTGTGAACTCCTGAGTGAGTCACCTCCTTGACGTCACCTAATGACGTGAATCTCTGTTTGGGAGGTGACACGGCTCTTCGGGGCTGCTCAGAAGTCATTGGTCTAAGTGAATAGACACACACATACACACACAAACACACACATACAGGCACACACCCTCTGCTTTGAGCTAACATCACATCCTAGTCTGATGTTTTGGATATTCCCCAGAGAGAGGGCTTGTGTTGGAAAAAAAATCTCGCTTTGGTGTGAACTGATTTTGACATTCCTTATCAGCTGGTAGGACGTCACCGTGGCGATGGCCAGCTCTGATATTTCTAGTGGTCAGCCGCAGGTCAAACTCACAGAGGGTTGTGATAACTTCCCTTCACCACAGATAGACATGTTTCCTGGATGTTGCTGATATGACCTTCCTATCCCATATGTGAAAAAACACAAACGTCAAATGAATGTCTGCTGCTATATACCTCATTAAATCCATGCAGTTGTGTGAAGCTGTTGATATGTGTGGCTAGGTTCTTATTATGTTGCCTAAATGTGCAGTTTCTGTCTCCAGAAAGATCATGACTAGTGGTAAACCCAAACTGCAGGCTACAAAATGTTCAGAAACCTACGCATGATGTCACAGATGGGATATCCATGCTTTTCTACAGTGTGTGGTCATGATGTGCTGGTGTGGATGGACCTAACAGTGGATGGGAAAAAGCGAGAGATGGAGTAAGAGACAGATCCTGGAAGAACGAAATCTTGGATGAGAAAAAGGAAAGGAAGCACAAATTGCAAACTTCACTTGTCAAATGGAGAAGCAAAAAAATGCTGTGGGAAATTATGTAATCAGGCTGACATTAATGCTTGAATTCAGCATAGCTTCATTTGTTTTTGTTGACATATGTTTTATTAGTATGTGAGGCTGTAGTATATGAGCACAACACTGATATTTTATCACCTTTTAAAAGTTAATATAGTTAGTCTGATGTAAACATTGGCCTATTTCCAACTAAAATGGAAAAAAAGTCAAATAAATTTGGTGCCAAGTCCTGCTTACCATGGTGACTGGAATGCTGAAATACCATCATGGTCTCCTGTACTCACCAACTAGTTGCTAACTGTGTCTGTGTGCTATTGGGTGCTGAACAGGAAGTGTACAGTGGGTTTATAAGAGCATCTGCTGCCAAAGAACAAAGTGAGAGTGACAGTAACAGTTAAGTTGTGGGCCATACAGCTGGGCACTGTAGTTGAAGTAAATGGCACTCAAACAGGATTAAACAGCATTTGCTGAAGACTTTTTGCAGGGACTGATTAAAGCAGGGGTCTCAAACTCATTTTAGTTCAAGGGCCACATACCACTCAATTTGATCTCAAGTAAAACCATTGCATAATGACCTACAAAACAGATGAATAGCATGAGATGTCCTAAGAAAAATGAGTGCAATTTAAACAATATTATGTCTCAGTTTTTTCAGAGAGTTGTATTCTGGTCAGAGTGGGAAAAAAGACCTCTGAAGCAGCAGAAAAATTGGAATTACTTTTCTGCAATTTTAATACTTTGCAAAGTTATCAAGTGGGCCAGACTAGGCCTGCATGCTGTATGTTTGAGGCCCCTGGATTAAAGGTACTCCTGTAGATTTTTTTTCACCACTAGTAGTACTGTGGAGAAACGTTTTATAGGGTTTTTAATGCATGTATGCAAGCATGCATGCAACAAAGATTTTTTGGCATTCTACTAACGAGACAAGCCAATGTAAACAATGTAGGGTTTTTAAAATCAGCTTTGCAAATGTTGCATGAGGTATCAGTGGCTATCAACACTGAGCCATAGTTACTGTTATTTCTAGCACCTATGTGTTTCAAGCCAAAAATGTGTTCATTTGGAACAAGTGATGCTGGGAAAGCCAACAACACCGATTCAGGCAACAAAAAGCAGCATGTCAGTGCGACAGATTTAAGGCCATGTGATGCTCATCAAGCAAACACATCAATCAAGACCAAAGTATGAAGAAGAAGCCTTCCTTTGACAATATATGAGAAACTTCTGTTTTTTGTGCATCAAATTTTGAGCAATTTGTGCAAAGTTTAACTGGAATTTTTCATTTGCAGAGCAGAAACTAATGTAAAACATGTATCAAAAGAAAGCTTTTGTTCTTAATCATGTTATTTCTATTCAATTTAACAGGATTCTACAGTACTTCCAAAGGAGAAGTACAACTGAAAGAGTTTAGGAACAGCTGCTTTGAAATATAGGTCTGTTTTCTATCATGCAGAGGGAGAGGAAGGAGAAATGAAGGATTGAGACAGTAGAAAAGAGAGACAGAGACAGCTAGATGATAGGGCTGCACTGTAAGCGTTTCTCTCTGACAGCGCCGGAGTTGAGACTGTGATGATTGTTTGGTCCAGAGCCGAATGAACAAAAGCAGCATGAATAGCCCGGGTTGATTCCCCGCGGCTTGATTGACAAAACCCTGCCAATTGTGTTAGCGTGTCAGCGTGTGCTTTCCACCGGCGTCAGTGTAAAGGCGAAAGAGACTGTTGTTGTAGAAAAAAACAAACTCTGACTCTTCAGTGTTGTCACACCAGTCCTCTGTGGCTGAAATTAGGTCAGGACTACCCCTGATGAGAGAAAAAAATGGGGGTTTGTACTGTAGCAGCTGTAAGAGAGGATGCTTCTAGGTACATTCATTTGTTGATTTAGTCAGTAATCACATTGTAAAAGGAAGTGCCAGTTTGGACTGATGTCTGGCCAGATTAATTTTGTTAAATTGGAACTATTTTAATCATTTATTCATTCATTTTGGATAGTTCAACTACTTATCTGTGTTACTTTCAGTTAACTATTTAGACATCTGCTTACTGAGATTGGTTTTCACACCCTCTGAATCTCAATCCTTGTTGTTCAGGTGTTACAATTAACTGACAGGAGTCTATTATTAGTATTTTTTTTTTCTTATGATGTTTATATTATGTAGAATGTTGTCATTCTCAGACCTGTGTGGCATTAGCCCTGTCACGTTAACTACTTTTATTGGACAATATATTGTCTCAGAAATAATCATGATAAACGATATTATTGTCATTTGAAGATCATTTTATTCCACTGATATAATGATATTATAATAGCATAATAATGTAAGGGGGGTGGAGGGTGGGATTGTAGAGTGGGTGCTACATGTGTAAAAACCCAGACTGTCATTATGGTTGGGGACAGAGTTATTAACCTTTAATTCTTCTACAGTCTCCACTCAGGATGTACACAGTGAGGAATGGAGGACACTACTTGTTTAGCCAATGTGACATGAATAGCCTCTTAGCTGTTAATGTGAAGTGTGGAAATATTGAGGTAAAGAAATGATCACGGTCATGTCCATGTATCATATGATGAGTCATAAGATAGACATGATGATGGCCAATGCAGAAGTACCCCATCTTGGATTCACTGCTGTGGAGTATATTAAAAAGAATGAAAATTAACATTGAGCTCACTCACATCCATACAACCTGTACACCAATCAATGCAGCACATTTACTTTAATATCATCCTCTTTCATGCCATAATACACAACATGTGTTACATATGAGCCCTTGTTATAAATTAAATTATACCTACATTGAAGACAAACAGCTCACTTGACCCCCTCTGGACAGTGTCTGTGTTCAGTAACCGGCCCTGTTCTCCGTCGGTCCGACTTCTATTTTCAGCTTCACATTATTCACCTTCTTTGTTTCACTGTGTAAAGTGGAGGCACTTTGCCTCATCCATGCAGCTAATAAGTAGGAGAGTGAGATTAGACCTTTTGTGAGTCCCTCTCTTTCATCCAGTGTTGTTTTCATATGTTTAAAATGCATAAATCACCCTTTTGGTTGTCACACTGTGTTTTGCGTTGGCGTGATGAGTTTATTATTTCAAATGTAGTTGGGCTGATCAACTATGTGCCAGTGTATAGCAGATATAGAATATGAATAGTGTTGCTGGTGCAGAGAGTACATGCCTGTTATGTTTTAGCAAAAAGATAAAGTACAGGAGCTTAAACTGTGTGTGAATAAAAAGTCAATCACTTGAATACATGAGGTTTTGTACCCCTTCAGCCTTCATCTGATTAAATTTGGAGCATTTTTCACTCAGTATAACACCTCATTATCCCTTTGATATAAAAGGATGGTCTATCAAATTCCAAAAGCTCATCACTATTGTTAGCTTGTCAATTGTGTGACAAGTGAACAATAATGTTATTTCATAAAGTCAGCACACAGCCTTAACTTTATCTACAATGTTTCCATATATGGTGTAGAATCCAAAATGCTTCCTATCCAAATTACTTGTCAGATGGTTTGGTGTCATGATTATGTATTCAGCAAGACATCAGCTAACAGAAGAACAATAGTTACTGATAGGACAACAGGACATATGATGGGAAAGGTGGACAGTGATTTTAGGTTTAGGTGAATATAGGTTAAACTTCGTGTCATTATTTTCCTCTGTTGAATGGTAGTCCTTATTTCAAACAATGAGAGATAGTCCTACGACCTTGGTATGCAGGTTAAAGGCGAAATGTATGTCAAAATACCATTTAAAGTTACAGTAGGTATTATGGTGCTATAGCGATGTCCAGGCCTACACATCATAATCTAGAGAGTTAAGAGAACATCTTTGTTTGGTACAGATCCCTACACAAATCACACCATAATCCTATTAATATGTTTTTCAATGAAAATGAGAATAATGATGTGTACATTATCAATTCATCTAATATTGTAAGTCATATTGCAATTGCAAAATCTTTAGCACTAATAAACATATCCAATGAAACTACTTTAAGCTAAAGTAGTGGTCCAAATGACCTGTTCAAAGCACATTCTGTCGTTCAAAGGTTGGGTCCAAAAATTCATTTTGGACCAGGTCTACTGAGGACAAGTAGACCTGATCCAAAATGTGGTTGAACCATACAGACAAAAATACAGAGAGAAAAAACAAAAAGAGCAGCAATACATTTTTTTAACAACTATATGACTCACCATGTTATCAGAGCTTACACAGACCCATAGTAAAACATGGGGACCCCGCGAGTCCTGGGTTGGGTTTTGGTTACAAGGAGTGGACCCTTGAAAACAAGTTTAGCAGCACAAACTAAATTCCTTTCGCCTCTTTTGTATTGTATTGGGGAGAAGAAATCTCAGATATCTCAAAATGTGGGTAACTAAAAGTAAAACTTATAATTTTGTGGAACTAGCCCGTGTAGACATTGTGTCTTTCTGTTGTATTTGTTTTTCATAGTTCTAAATTTTCTTGTCTCAAAATGAGTAAATTGAATAAAACCAGCACACAAACTGTCAGCATGTCAAAGGTTCATTAAAAAAGTCATGGTATCAGCTTTTAAAGGGTAACATGTCTCTCTGCTTTCCCAGCAGACATCTCCAGGATGTGTGATGTGGACGTGTCCTCAGAGCCCACCAGTCCCACCCTGTGCGGTGAGTCTTCAGACAAGTACTACCATGTGGACCGCTGGCAGAAACTCCGCACTGCCGTCCGCAAACTGGAGTTCTGGGAAAACTTCACCGCTGAGCTCATTGGGAGCGGCTTCTTCTCCAAGGTCTATAAGGTATTCCTTCTAGCGTCCTCCCCTCCTTTCTGCCTTGTTGCTGGCCTACGTGTGAACTACCATCAAAGCTTGCTTTGTTCCAGCCACTAATTGGGACATTCTTGCCATTCTTTGATTGGCCCACCAGCTTGAAGACCATGGGGGCGCGATACTCATCCCCAGCTGAGACCTTACATAACTCCTTGTAAAACTCGTGCTGGAGCTAGTGCAACAAGGAAATCTGATTACGGTACATTCAGGCTTTGTCCCTGATGAAATGAGCTAGAAAGAGGCCACAGGGTGATGAGTAATTGGGGAAGTCAGAGCTGTCATGAGTGAAATCGTGAGGATCTTCTTGGAAACTGCTGTCACACTGTCACCACAGTATCTCTGCATCACTTCTGCTTAATCTACTGCTCCTATTACCTCTACTACTTCCTCAGTCAGTGCTGTTAACAGACACCAACTCTGTCTGCCACTCAGGTGATGCACAATACCAGTCGGAAGGTGATGGTGGTGAAGATCTACAAAAATGACGTGGACCAGGACAGCATAGTGCGTGAGATCAGCCTGCTGCAGAAACTCTCCCACCCCAACATCGTCAGGTACAGCTGTTCATGTCCCACTTAGTTCCACTATGTCCTGAAGCCTTCTTGGTTGGTATAAAGCAAGGCAGCTCCTCATTATGACATATATAGACTTCTCAACCCGCCTACACATCACACTCTCAATGTCACTCTTTTTTCCCTAATCTCAACCTCAAAATCTGGAATATTATAGCAGTATTTATAGACACAGTAGTTGTAGAACAGGATAACGGTAAAGATTTAAATTTAAAATTAAATTATACTCCGTTATATGATGGCCATAATCAATTTAAAGCACTGTACCACTGTTTTTTGTAGGTTTTAATCTGTACTTTACATCATAGCTAAACCCCTTTGGCGTAATTGAAACTTCACTGTAGACTTTTCTTATCTTTCCAGGCTTACACTGGCTTCTATTCATTCCCAGTATGATATGAAAATCTATTGGCACTTGAAACTTGACTGAGTTGCGTAATCTATCACAGTGACCATTATGTGAGCCTTAATACTGTAAAACTTACATCATTGTTTTTGGCATGTTAGTTGCACTTTGAAGTGAGGTCTGCACTGCTTTACTCCAACCAATAATACAACTTCAAAAAATTAAAGGTCCCCTGAAGAATTTTTGAGCACTGGCGGCACTATGAAAGTGAAACCCTGCTGATTTTACAGGGTGTTTTCAGGTGTTAGGGGGAGTGTTATTGAAATGTGTAAAAAGTAATATAAAGCCTTTCATGGTTCCAGAGAGAGTTGTGTGAAATCTGATAAACTGCCTCACACGATGAAGACTACAGCTGTGTCTCAATCTCATACTTCTGTACTTATACTTAATAGTGCATAAGTGCGTTCACACTGAGAAGTATGGAAAAATGCAGTGCACTATGAGTACCTGGATGGTGCACTCAAAATGGTCAAAAAGTTGAGTGTTGAACTATGGACACTTCTCATTCTAAATGATCGCCATCTTGGCTCCGTAGCAGAAGGGGAGGGACCACTTTTCAAAATGGCGACTTTTCAACAAGACGTTGTAACAACAGTGAACAAATGCATGTTATACAAATGCAATGTGTTGTTTTTACACTAAGCACTACTATACTCTTGTCAGATATAAGCCATCAGTAGGCTTCTTAGGTTAATTTAGCAGCGTGTAATGATTTGGTACTCCGAACGATAATGCTAATGCTAACGCTAGCTTGCTAACACTAGCTTGCTAACTAATCATTTCTGTGTTTAATTTGAGACAACACTAACCGGTCGAAAATGTGTGCACTACACAAGTAAATACTTAGTGTACACAGTGTATTATCAGAAGTATGTGATTTGAGACACAGCATACAAGTTTGAAAATGAAAAAAATAAACGTGGGGGTATGAATTTAGAAATTAGCGAAGTCGCCAGACCTCTGTAGTCGGCTCCCCGTCTCTGAGACTATTGGCTCCAGGCTACACCAGCCATAAAGCACAGTCTTGCTGTGGCTGAGAGTCAGTCGCTGCAGTCAACACAAATGAAATTAGACCTTGGCGCTATTTCACACTGTCCCTGTCATCTACAGCAGTTACGTAAAGTGTGAAGCCAGGCAGGCATAATGTTTGCCTAAGCAATCTTATTTTAGCCATTTAGCAAGGTCACAGCGGTAAGGTTATCAGAGAGCAGCTTATCTGCTGAGGTCACGGCTTACAGTACAGCAGGCTGTGATGAAAGCGATGTGGGAGTCCATACTGTCAGTACCTGGTACACACAAACCTGCGCACTCTGTGTGGGCTGAAAACAAACACAAAGTGCGTGTAAATGATGTTTGACAAGGCCATTGTTCCCAGGACCAAACACAATAGTGTTGCTTAAGTGGTCTTTCTTTGTAAAATATTACCTTTGATAATAAACTGTGGAAAGTGTAAAAGTCCTGTCAGAAGGATTAACATATATAAAAAATATAGTCAGTATAATTGTTATTTCAGCTCCGTGGGTTTAGGTTTCTTACTAATTACTCACTTACACAATTAAATACATGTTATCAGTTGTATCATTGCACAATTACACACACCTGGCAGGCAGGATATCTGTCGGAACACAGATTTTATCTTTTTTCAATGGAACCAGTGAGCTTCTGTTAAATCTTAGTCCTCGGAGCTTTTGTTATCCACAAACTGTTAAAAACATATAAATCAGCTACACCATCACACTCGGTGACATGTTCCTTCATGAGTGTACACACACTGCAGTTTGTTTTTACTGAGTCACACGTACACACACGCTGTCCTGCTGCAAGAAATACTCCTTAGTACCGAATGTGTATGAATCCACCAGTAAAAAATAAACGAATAATGTCAAACCATAAGACAATATGATGGTTCAAAATTTGGCATAGGCAAGAATTATAAAAGAATACTTAAGTGGGGTCAGAATATTAACAGTATGCCAGGGTTAAATATTTAAGTCTTCAGTTGCACAGGTTTGAAGTAAAGAGTAGGGATACAGTTCTGTATTGATGGACTAATAAATTATTATTATTTATTTTGGTCTTTTCATTAGATTTTATGGGTAGAATACTGTATATCTTGGCTTTTCATTAACTTGTTTAAAAGTTAAAAAATATGGTACTGTATTGTTATTTTCTCTGTGAATCAAGTAAAACGCTCTACATTTTGTATCTTTCTTAAGTGTGTTTCATTGTTGACTGTAACTCTTCTTTAAGGCATCACTATCATGATCAACTTTTTCATACACAAAATGAAAAACTTCTATATATCAATAATCTAAGGAACTAAAAATGACACCTCCGAATTTTAAATAAATACCACATTAATAGATGTTTTTTGGAACATGCAACTTTAATAATAATGATAATGATAAAAATAAGTAATCAGTGTTTTTCCTCATATTCTAGATATCTGGGAATCTGTGTGAAAGAAGACAAACTCTATCCGATCTTAGAGGTGAGTCAAGTTACTTTTTTTTTGCCACTTGTGAGTCATCATTACTGTGTATGTTCACAATCAGGCTTTGTTCTGAGTGAAAAACAACAGATTACACTGATATGATTTAATAGCGATAATGAAATGCTGAACAAGCTGAGTCAGGCGTTTATTGTATAACCAGACGTGGACCTGGCAGTAATCTGCAGTGATCTTAAATCAATGGTTTTGTCAGGTGGGGCGAGTCATTGCGTCAGAGTAATAAGGATGACTCATATATTATAAATGACAGTCCAATATTTTTATATTATCCAGCTGTGTCAGCCTCTTATTTATATAAGCAATTTAATCAATGTGTCCAATCTAGTCCAACTATTTTTTTATCATCCTAACTCCAGTATGTGAATGGCGGCTGTCTGGAGGAGCTTCTGGTCAGGAAAGACGTTCCCCTGTGCTGGAGAGAGAAAGTGGACCTGTCCTGTGATATAAGCAGAGGGATGATCTACCTGCACTACAAGAACATTTACCACAGAGACCTCAACTCTAAGGTAAGACCCTCAGAGCTTGATTGCTCTGTCCTGTTGTTCTGTTGCTGCAGCAGTCCAGCACGTGGACCCGCACAGGGGTCATTAAAGTTTCATCTGTTCTCTCATCAGCTGTTATCACTACTGCTATCAGTGTGCCACCACAGAGACCTCACAGGGGACGCACTACAGCCCAACAACTAAAATATAATACCACAGGCAGTGTGTGAAAATCAGGTTACCTAAAACAAAACAGGTGTACATCAGCCTCTAGATCCAAGTGTCCCATTAACTGTACAAGAACAAGCTCTGTTGTTTTGTTTATTTAATCATGTAATTCAATTTCTGGCCTGTGATCTAAGGAGCATTTAAGTTTTTTCTCTTGAAATAAATAAAGGACTTATATTTGTATACAGGATTACTTCAGGTTCACATTTCACATTTTTATTGGACGTTTAAAAAATGCAGGGGTAGAGCAATATATGTTATTATAAAAACGATCACATTTTGATCGTTATATAAAAATCAGCCTTACTGTGTGGAGTACAAAATAATTTGGCCCATTGTTGTCAATGAAGGGATGCCAGCTCCCTGACCACAAGGACAGGTCTTCAACAAAATACACCATCAACATTTTTTTGCTATACAGAATAATCCAAAAATCCTTTTTGTCATGTTTGACTTTTGTTCATATAACATCTATAAAATAACAAACCCAAAAGTTAACAACTAAGCTAACAACTCTTTGAGGCTTTACCTGAGCTAAATGCTAACATCAAAACACTAACACAATGTAACATTAGGCTCACAATGATAATGTTAGCATTCTGATATTTAGCAGGTTTAATGTTTGCTATGTTCACCATGTTGGTTTAGCATATTTTGAGAGGATGTTACTAGATAAAGAGTCATTACAATTCATCCTTTAGGAAACATGAATGCATGAACCAAATGTCACAACAACTCATCCAAGTAGTTGTTGAGACATTTCAATAAAGAACAAAAAAGGAGGAGGTGTTAGAGGAAAAAGTTTTTATTTACTAGTTGTCGAGATATTTTAGTCTGGACCCAAGTGGTGGGCATAATAAAGCCAAGCGTCTAAAGCCATGTCATTAATTTGGGGTTGTGTTTTGTTGTCATTTGGCAAAGACTCCTTAGTTTCCATTACTTCTTTATGTCTAATGAGATTTTTCTCACCATATGGGAGGTTCAGGATCTCCCATCATGCATCACTTTGCCTGAATTAAGTGTTGTCTTTTGTTCAATAAATTCCTAGCATGAGTTTGATTTGCACTGCATGTTGTCAGATAAATTCTATGGCACTATGTCCTATTTACTCTGTGGTTGTTCATTCCCACCTTAAAGCAGCAGTGAAATGTTAGAACATTTAAAAAAACAAATTAGCAACAGATCAACATCAGTTCTAGCTTAATGTCTAGTAGCCAGCTAGTCGCTAGTAGTAGTAGGCTAATGCTTGTAGCTTAACAAGTCAGTTTTTTACACTTGCATCACCTTTAACTCCCCACCTGTGTCTTTTTGTTTTCTTTTCTTTTAAAAAATGATGATTTGTGGTGTAAATGAAGCAACAAATGTCTCACTGTGGACTTGAAAAACTTGACAGGGTTTACGAGGACCCAGGACTCTGGCGTGCATCCATTCCAGGCCCTGCTTTTTACCACACATGTAATTTGTGGTTTGTTTGTACTCTCATTAACTACCAAATGTCTCTGTGTTGTTGAATAGAAAAAACAAATGAGTGCCAGAGTGCACACAGTCACAGTAAAATAAGGAAAATGCAAGTACTCTGCTTCTCTACAGGGGTGATTTACGCGATTGATCTAGTGTGTGTGGTGAACCTAGACCAATTTTTAAAATCAAACACAGCAAATGATTTTCAGGCCTTTCTGTATTACATTAAAAACACATTTTACTGACTGAAAATCGTGCACTTTTGCGTGGGTATGTGTGTGCGTGCGTGTGTGTGTGTGTGTGTGTGTGTGTGTGTGTGTGTGTGTGGAATTGGTCTGTGAACACACTGTGTAGGTGCATGTCTGTCTCTCATGGTTGCTAGGCTTCACAGAAGAAATAGTCAGTAATGCAAAGGGACAAGGCAACATGACAGTCACTATTGTCATGTTAATAGACTGTTGCTAACTAAGTGCTGTTGCTACACACATGCGCACAGGATTTGTATGAGAAGAGGGGCCACCAGACCTTCTCACCATGCACGTCACCCTGAGGCAACTCGTTTGGCTTTGTCCCAGTTCTCTTTGTTCACATGGTGAACGTAGTTGATTTACGTCACGCTCTGGCTACAGAAATGGAATTGATCCATCCATAATGTGGATCCATGAATGGTGATAATTGAATGATTGTTGCACTAATCAATCTTTTTCATCAAACAATAGATCAAATAATTGTAATGGGAAAAGTGTTTTCATGTAGTGATGATTATCACTGAGCGCTGCAGAGCTTAATAGCTTCTTTTTTAAGCTTATTGTTCTGGTTTCTGTTCTGTAAACTCAAGATTAATTACCATCCATTATGTTTTAAAGCCACTATATGTATAATTGTTATGCGATTTAGAGCCTGACTGATATGTTTGTTTGTTTTTACACAATATCCTGGTAGTGTTCAAATCAATTCAAATCTACAGTTAAAGTTGCACGAACCAATATTTTTGTGTCAAACATGTGACACGCTATAGTTACACCAGAAGTGTAAGTATAGGGTCTAGGGAGGTTGCTGTGATGAGCCCACAGAAAACAGTTTTCTACATTTTTAGGTTATGGTTTTGGTGTTACAGTCTCACCAACCTCATTTCCATTATCAGTAGACAGCTGTTATAAGTTAAAAAAATTAAAAGAAAAAAAAAAGGCCCTTTTATCTACCTGCCCAATATCAAACTGCAGATGAGGGAGTTTAACATGTAGTAGGTTAAAGCCAGTTGTTTCTCTCAGAAGTTGGTGGAGACCAAAAAAGAGCTTAAATGAAGATAAGGATGTCTTTAGCTTCTCTTCTGCACTGTGACAGAGTGACCAGTGAAACAGAATACATAAAAGGTGCACGTCACAAGAACCAAACATTTAATTGGATCCCTAAAATGTGGGTGGTTTAGCAAATACAGGTGATAAAACTGCAAAGAGAAACAGAGCTGTAAAAGACTTCTCTCACCTGCACTGTTACATCAGGAAGAGGACAAGGGAGAAAATAATTAGACCTCAACCACATTCAATGTAACACATGCTTCTTTCTATGATCCTGCTCTGTAGCCACTACGACCCACAAGTGGTTGATTGCGGTCTGAGCAGTTGTAACCTCACACTGTTTACCTCTGTAAACATTTAGGCTTATGATGTAAAACTACATAAACACATATTATAGAGCTAACTGAATAATGTACACATGGACACAGGATTAAAACTGGGAAAATGTATTATTTATTCCACTGTCTTTAAGGCAATTTTGGACTTACATTCATCAAGTGGAGAGGAACACAACCTTCAAATGAATGCTAATGTTGCGCTATATATGCTTGATATCTGAAAAGACAATTGTTTGCTAACACAGACACGATAACATCTTCATAAGGTGATATGTCAAATGCAGTGAATGCTTCCTGCTAGACCTTTATTTCCTGTCCCCCGGGTAACATTTTGTGCTCTGTATTTGAACATAAATCTACTATGGCTGCTGTATGAGTAAAATTAATTATAGTAGCTTACAATGTAATTGGCTCACTAATCTTATTTGTTCTGGCACAGCGAGCCATTCATCCATCCTTACACTAACACACCTCAGTGTTCTAGAGTATTTGCTTGAAGCAGTGTATGACCAGAGGTAATATCTTTACCAACAGCAACATAAAAAATAAAGGTGTGTAGAACAATGGAAGTTATTAGATTATAGGGGAAAGATAAACACAACATCCAAGTTGCACCTAATATATTTAAAAAGCTGTCATGGCCCCAACCCCAGTTGACAGTTGACACATAGTAATACATTTACCAGAGGCAACTGACATCAATCTACACTTTCATGAATATTGGTCATCACATATGGGAGATAAATATAACTTCCGGTGTCCACTTTGTGGTGCTAGAAAACATGCACTAAATGTACATTATGCTGCTGCTTATTAGATGTAGACCACACACTTAAAAGGTGCAGTGTGTAGAAGTTATTGGCCTCCAGTGGAACAGACATAGCAAAAATGGAGAATAAAATATATAAGTTTGTTTTAATTAATGTAATATCACCTGAAATTAAGATTTGTTGTGTTGTAGTTACCTTAGAATGAGCCCTTTATATCTATACAGGAAGTGGGTCCTGTATAGTTCATTCATCTCCATCAAACTTAAAGTTAGGGCCTTGACTTTTAAAGTTGTTAGGGGGGCGCTATTGAGCTAACTTGGCACACTAAAGTCAAAGACTCATATCACATTTCTAGTTTCACCATTTCAGATGCATGTGCACAGTTTCATCAGTTTTTGAGCACTTCAAAAACATGTTTGAACTCAGCAAAGAAAAATCATAATAATCCCCTGAAATACAAAAGGGCCTGCACAGCCCTAACTAGTCATTTTATGTAATCCCTGGGTTTGTCTGTGGTGTAGTAAGGCTTGCTCTGATGAAGTATGACAAAATGGTTACAATGATCGTCACTCTGTAATCATTGCAATGCAAACACACGCCTATGTTAGCAAACATCTGATCAGAAAAGCAGGAACATGTCAAATATTTATCCCGGCCCTTAAAAATTTGGGGGAGTGTTCTACTCTTTAAATTTGGGTGGGGAAAGTTTGGCTGGGATTAAGTCATCCGTAGCAAATCCAGTTAAGTGGCTGAACATGAGAAACTTCTGAGGCCAAAGTTAAAGGACGTCCAAAAGCTAAATTACATTCCAAAGCCCCCTGAACCAATGCAGCCATTGTGAATACGCCTCAGTAACCCCGCAAGTTAACTTGAATGACAGTGTATGCTCTCAGAGAAGTTGAGGCCCCATTTAATTAGTGCTTACAAGCTGCTTTTTTTTCCTTCTCTCTCCGTATCCACTAACGCTTTCCATTTTTGTTCCCCACACTGTTGCTTTCCTTGGCAGAGAGATTAGGGGCCAGGCTAAATTTAGAGGTGATGTCTGAGATTGAAGTTTTTTCCCAAGAGAGCCTCGTAATGACAGGCTACTGGAACGAAAAAACTCCTTGTGCAATGGATGCCAGATGCTGAAGATGTCACATCCACACACACCCAGTCACTCATAGACACAAAACTGAAACCTGTGCACACAAAAACAGAAATTTAGATTTATACACGTCTGAACATCACAAACATATACACACACATCTCAGGCCAGGCGATGTAGTTATGCAACCACCGCTCTGAGCTCTCTGCACTCCCCCGCTGTCTGCTTCTGCCTCACACCTCCAACTGTACAACCTCGGTTCGCCTTTTTCCACATAAAGTATGAACTTTTTATTAAAAATCTGATATCAAGTGCGGTCTGCCTCTGATGTGATGCAGCCTCCTCTATAGCACACATGCTGCCAAACCGAGTCTCTGTTGTGCGCCGAGTCTCTTCACATGTGGGGGTGAATTATTTAGTGTGCTGGAAAGGTGCTGACAGCAGATCCTATTGAGCCCATTGATAAGCGGAGAGACCGGAGAGAGACTGTTTGTCTGGCAGCTGGTGTTCCAGAAGAACACATGCTTACTCAGTGGAAGCACATTCAAAGATCAAGACTTTTTAAAAGTCAAGATAAAGTTGACACGAATAAACTGTTGATGATTACAGCCAATTCAGATATCAGTCCTACACTGCACTCTGCTGGCAGAATGTTGCATTACAGTTGTATTAACCTGTGAAATGATCATTCATCTCTTGTCTCCCCTGTTTGTGTTTCTCCAGAACTGTCTGATCAGAGTGACGTCTCGAGGGCGGGAGGCCCTGGTGACAGATTTCGGCTTAGCCAGGGAAGTGGTGGAGCTGCCAGTTAAAGACCCTGGCAGAAAGCTGTCACTGGTGGGCTCTGCCTTTTGGATGGCTCCTGAAATGCTCCGTGGAGAGCCATACGACCGCAAGGTAGTTGATCAACTCCTTTTTGTTTTATTGAAGGTACTACCATGTAAAAACTATCATGTAAAAGAATGGCTCTGAAACTTATAATGTTTAAAATTCTATATAAAAATGTATGATCAGTATGTTTTTACACATTCAATGTCCAATATATAATGTCTGGATACAACATGTCTACAGGTGAATTTGTGAAAGTAAGAATCTGTCAGAGATACAACACAGATTATTGAATCTTATGTTGTTCCAGGTGGATGTTTTCTCCTTTGGCATTGTGCTCTGTGAAATCTTGGCCAGGATCCCTGCTGACCCAGAGATACTACCCAGAACACAGGTAGCGTTCAATAAGCAACCTGTGACATGTAGTATAAAAGTGCTTTGAGTGGTCGCAAGACTAGAAGAGTGCTACAGTATATAAGTACAATCCATTTACCATTAGTAGAGAGAGAGATTTTCAGGGCCACTAATAATTATTATTGGATGGAAACTCAAGCTCTAACTGAAGTATTAAATTTACAATCATGAATGAAATAGAACCAGCAAATATTTTGATTTTTTCTTTCTTAAAAACTGTTTTTGATTAATTTTCTTTCAGTTAACTAATCTATTAATAATTTCAGCACTGGCTGATATTGCCTCAATTTGTTTGATTATATTTATTTATTGTAATAATTGATGTGGTAGTTTTCTAAGGGACTTAAAGGAATCATTTTTCATCCAGGGAAATACTCTTATTTGCTTTCCTGCTGTGAGTAAAATGAGAAGAAAACCAATCTCATCTTTCTCTGTGGTAACAATTTTCTCATTTCAGTCTCAGCAAGAAAGTGAAAAAGTATATCTCGCAAAATGTCAAACTGTTGCTTTAGAACTGTATTTGAATTAAGTACATGGAAATTATAACATGTATGAATATTCAATACTAGTATAAATCAGCCCTTAGCAGGTTTTAATTTTAAGTATTGGCATACAAACACTTATGTATCATGTATGAGCAATACACGTGTCATATGAATAGCAGCATATGTCGTGTTAGTGTGTGTTATCAACCTTTTCCAAGGTGTGAAACACAAACAAATCTTCATTGTTGAAGTTTCAGCACATGTACAGTATGTGTTGAATGTGACACATCCTCTGTAAGCGTCTAGTAAAACGTGAAATGTTACTCTACATAGTGTGCTGTCCTGTAGTGATTGTTGACATGAATGTATTTCAGGACTATGGGCTGGATGTGAAAGCATTCAAGGAGCTGGTGAATGACTGTCCTGACCGTCTCCTGGAGTTAGCAGCCAGCTGCTGTATGGTAGGTCAATAAAAGACTTAAATGCACAATATATAATATTGTCTTTTGGGGTCTTTCAATCAAAATAACAACAAAAGATGGAGTTTGATACGTTGTGAAGTAACATGGAATCATGGGAGTTGTTGTCTTTGTTATTAAACAACCACTATTACCGTCAGTTTCTTTTGGTTAGGATTACTTCAGTGTTCATTGTTCAGGAGGTTTTTCTGGGAGCAAAATTATCCACAGAGGTCTCTCTTCACCAAAACAAACAGACCCTGTCATTAAAACCAGTCATAACACTGATTATTAATGTGAAACTGTTTTAGTCAGTGTCTCTCACATGCTGTTCGGTGGACACGGGACATCTGGAGGGGCTGTAAGCCAAGCTGCCGCCAACATTTGCTCGGCTTATTTCTCCTATAAGTTAAAAATGACCAAGATCTAAAAAGTGAATTGTAAAAATGTTGTTTAAAACCAGATAAAAAGTCAATTTATGACATTTTTTTAACATTGATACATGGCATGCACAAATAAATAAATGATATATAAACTATATGTAATACATTTCGTGATGTTTAAAACTAAAACAATTAAGGGTCTGTCCTCCTATTTCCATATTAACACTAATGATTTAGATACTGTGAACATACTGCACACTAACAAGTCTGTACGCATTCAAAAGATTACTAGTGCGGGGAAGTAATTAAGAACATTTACTGAACTACTGTAAAGGTGCGGTATGTAAAATGTAGTGGCATCTAGTGGTAAAGTTGTAGATTGCAACCAACTCAATATACCCACCCACTCACCTCCCTTCCAAGTATGTAAAAGAACCAATGATGACCGTGAAACTTGGTGAAAATGCAAAATACTCTCTCCAGAGTCAGTGTTTAGTTTATCCGTTCTGGGCTACTCTAGCCTCTGGCAGTACAATATGTTGGACTCCATGGAAGAGGACCCTGCTCTCTATGAAAACACAGCATTTTTTATTTTCATGGCATTAAACACTAATTAAAAGATGCTTAAGAATATTATAATTCATTTCTGCCTAGACCGTCCTGTTAGATTCCACTAAATTGTACACGTTGCACCTTTAAATCCAATTTTGCTTTCATACTCCACTATATTCAAGACTAAATTATATTGTACTTTCCTCTTTCTGCTTTCCCAAGTTGGAGTCCTTCAGACGGCCAGCGTTCACAGAGTTGCTGGATGAGTTAGGAGAGGTTGCTGAGAGTCTGGAGCTGCCGGCGAAATCTGATCTGACTACGAGCTGAGTGGTCCAGGGGTCTGGGATTAGTCACTATGTGGACAGGATGCTGAACCTGAGCAGAAAGAAAAACCCTGAATATTTCAGCCCTCTGTGGCATCACTCTCCTCTACTGCACATTGCACAATGATGGTTGACCTAGTCTTAACTGAGGTGGTGCAGATGTACTAGATGTGTTTTTCGGAGAGCAGTGGACACTGCTGACTTCTCATGAACACTTTTGCTTTGACACATTTGTGTACATATAAATAGAGGTTTTGACTGATAGGAGTGATATACAGTATGTTCTGTTTTATTGCCGCACGTCTTACTGGGACTGAAAGGTCTTATCCTTTCTTCCTTCCTCGGTTCCTTCTCTTCTTTGTGAGTGGTTTGTTTCCTAACCAACGATACAGATGATCCAGTCTGTTGATGTGTATTTTGCCTCTTCTGCAGTATCTGCTTACTCATCTCCTTTGTGATTCAGGTCGGCCTCCACGGGCCTGGACTCAACTCAGTGCCTCTCCAACAGGAAATTGTGTTTGTTCACTGAGCGAGAATAGTCTGCCCTCTACTGGGACTTAAACAAGTTTATAAGACATCACTTCAAACAAGATGGGACTCAAAGCAAAACCACTTCAGGATGCAGCCTGTGGATACAAGCTACAAATGCAGGGCTGACAAATCAGGAGCTGAAGAGATTTTAAGTTTTGAAGAGCTAAACTTCATGATTGAAACAGAAACCACAAACAACCCCCTTAATTTGCTCTGTGTGCAGGTTCACAATTCATATTCACAGTGGTAATTCATGTTGGTGACAGTTTAAGCTATTTATTATTTCCATAAAACTATATATTTTCTTCTGTGAAGTTTATCAGGGGCAAAGAAAAGAAAATTCAAGGCCTTTATTTTTTGTTCAATGTAATGACTTTGCATTATTTGAGTCCTCTGGTGGATTTTGCTCAAAGGTACAACACATTTCTCAACAATTATGTCACAATATAATGGTTGTTTTGCATAATTTCATGTTCACATCTCATTTTGCTTTGTAGTTGTCATATTTCGTTGTTATTTGTCTGAGTTACTTTGACCTGAAAATGTGCGTGTACAAATTTCAAGCTTCTCTCTTTTTTTCTTTTCACCTTTTAAAAAAAATTACTGACACCTTTTTGAGACTGAAGGAGTACACATTGTGTTGAGTTTACCAGTATTTACCACTTTCTGGTCTCGCAATGATTTTTCAGGCAGCTACAATACAAAAGGAACTGTCACAAAAGCCACATTTGGCCTCTAAATAAATGAAAGTAAATCAAATTTAGAGAGATATGGGTTTAGTTTAGAAACCAATCAGGCTTTTACTTTGAAAACCAGAACTAAAACTGAATTGAAAAACAGATTCACTGAGGAGAAGAAGGTCTGAAAAGGCAAAAAATAATCTGTAACTTTAGTCTTCTCCATTGAAGGTGGGTCATCTGCTCTGAGTGACTGTACAAATACTGCAATCAGAGTGCTTCTCAGAGGTCGCTGTGTCAGTTTTCACATTCCATCACAGAAAACTAATTGAACCATTTTCATTGCAATTTTCTTTAATCTACTGAAATAAAAAATTTGAAAAATGAAGTTTCTGTCCCATTTTATATAAAACCTGTGTGTAATTTATTGTGAGTTCAATCTGACCAGACAGGAGCTGCACTGGAAGACCACAAGTGTTGAGTAATGCATTTTGAATGGAACCAGAGGGGCCGCTACAGAGGATCACACTGTAAAATCAGGGGGACCAGAACTGGACAGGGGTTGCTGTAATCAAATTTCAGTAGTCCTCCCCAACACCTGTAAACATACTTTAATGTGTAAAATTAGTAGAGGTCAGAGTTCCCTTGTCAAAGTATGACAAATTATGCAGTAATTAGCACATTATATGCAGTATGTACACTCTGTACAGTAGATTCATGTTATTTCTGCTCAACAAATCATGTCATGCATTCATGAGAGCACCTGCTGAACACTGGAGCACTATTTTCTTTCAGAAGCCAGACTCCATACATCATGTCTAAAGGTGCACCTTCTAGCTCTGGCCTCAGCTGGACTATTGAGAAGTAGAAACAACCCCTTCAAAATCTATTAAAAAAAAGAAAGAAAGAAGAACTATAGACAACTTCTTGTCAGTTTTGACCATGTTCAAAGAAAGCAGGCTACCCATCAGTTTTATATAAGACTGAATTACAGAACATCGT
Organism: Scomber japonicus; assembly: GCF_027409825.1. Lineage (NCBI taxonomy): Eukaryota > Metazoa > Chordata > Actinopteri > Scombriformes > Scombridae > Scomber > Scomber japonicus. Next base: position 34,415,533 of record NC_070586.1, on the reverse strand, counting down.
TTCATTTTAGTCAAGCAATCAAATTTCAAAAGGATTATGATCACAGCACTTTTTAATATATGTCTTTGAGAAATCAGTGGTTAAATCATAGCTACTAAACTTGTCATCATTTACTAAGCGAAATACGCAAAGAAGATACAGGCCAAAAGGTGGTTATACATAATCAGACCCAACTGAGGTAAGTTTGTTTCAGTTCAAAACAAAAAGAGGAGGAGGAGGATTTCTGTGTTAAAGATGTTAAATACTGTATGTGAATATCCTTCAGGGTGAAAAAATATATTTCATTTTTTCATATTCCATTATAAAATGGAAGTCATCCAACAACCCAACTGTGACTGAAGATTTATGAGAATAATTTGCATCCGTTAAATTGAACAAAATCATCCCTCTGTTACTCTTGTAATGTTATATCATCCATCTGTGATCTCTAGTTCATTTCAGGACTGATTTTGTGGTGAAGCTGGAATTCTGTGTTCTCACATCGCAGTGTGAAAGAAACCTGGCTCTACAACAGATGGCTGTATATTTGCCAAATAGAGCAGCCATTAGGGATAAACACTATTAACTCTTTGTTATGGGCTGTCACAAACAGCAGTGATCTCTGGAGAGTTTTCTCATCCCCAATAAACCACTTCCTGAAGGAAACTGCATGTTGTAGGTTCAAACTGATCTTGATGAGTCACCTATATCAGGAACAACAGGGGCCTTTAACTAAGATGTGATGTAAAAGAGCACCTGTCTTGCCAAAATCCTCCTGATGGGTAAAGAGAACTCATAAATTCAGCCTCCAAGTCTTTTCTCACAGCACCTGCACAGCCTGCGCAGTTTAAAACACCAGACAGCACTTTTTAAAAGGATGACTTTGAAGACTTTTTACAACCTTGGTTAATGATGCAGTTAGCAGCACTTTGGTCAGTAATCCCGTCATTTTGGTCCATACACTCATAGACATATATACATAGACGCTGCATTGACTGCTGCTGCCGATAGGAGCGACGTGCCTACACACTGGCCATCTTGGTACAGGACCACTCGCTCCTGAAGCGCATTATGTCTATAGAGGAATGATGTGTTTGCACTATTATTATTATATTATTACTATTTATTAAAAATCATGAGAGGACATCAAGAGATAGACAGTGATACTTCAAATTTTAGAAATTTCATTTAATTTACCTGTAGATCCACTTCGGTAAGATAAGAGACTCTCCAGAGTAGGTTGTAATTATGGGTGGGTCCTCTGTGAACTCTGTCAATGCACTGCACATGTGCACATTGTGTAGGTAGTTCATTCTGAGAGGTAGGTTACATTTTCAGAACACCGGGACTGCCTCAGCTGTACATTAGTTATGTGCTAGTTAGCAAATGTTAGCTGCTAATACACTAAAATAAGATGGTGGTCATGGCAAATTAGCATTGTAATTGTCATTGCATGTTAGCATGCTGACATTATAACCCAAATTTCCCTACAGGGACAATAAAGCATAATGTATCATATCCTGTCCTATCCTATCATATCATATCGTATTGTATCGTATCGTTACCATTTGTATGTGCTTAAGTACAGCCTCATAGAGCAGCTAGCATGGCTGTAGACACTTAGTCTTCTTCTTACATATACTTGGCTATTGTGCCATTTGGTTAGAAAACAATTTAAGCACCAGCATCATTGCTGAGAGGTTGGGACGTAGCAACATTAGACACAACTTTACAACGAGTCCTTGTCCGGATGAACCTATCTAGAGGGCAAAACTTGTTACTTGTTACTTGGTATTGAAGCAAAAATAGATTTGGCAGCAGGTAGAGGCTGGGTATTGTTTAAAAATTACAATACTAGTACCAATCCAAGTAACCTGAGGACCTCATTCGATGACCATCATGTGAATAGGAACATTAAATTGCGACTTGAGCACCACAGACGGGTTGTAGCTGCTGTGGCAGTGGGCCAATCACAGGTCGCATTAAATCAAAGAACGCCTGTGTTGATTGGCTGTGAGCAAGTCCATAAAATAAATAAGTAGTAAATTGTTTGGGGACAAGGAGTTTGAGGTTAAACTGGTGACAGAAGTCTGTGTTTCAGTTAGTTTTTCAGAATTTGATTCAACATACCTTTATTAAAGAATATAAACTTTTTTGGCACAATATAAAGTAAAATAGTTTGGTGGTTGAGGAATCAGTCTCACCAAAAAACATTCAATGGCCTTTCTGGTTTAGATCAGAACTCACGATCTTCATCAGCAGATACAGTTTGAACACTTAAATTGTAGACGTTCACATTTTTATTTTTCTCACCATAGGGATAATTTCATAGCAGTTCTTTTTGTCCATTAGAGAAAACAACACAAGGTTTCAGGCTATCACAGATTATCACACAGGTTTTAAATAAAGTTAGGATCTAACAAACATCTGTTGCCGTGGCTGCAGGCAAACAGCTTTCATGAGTGGTTACTGGGCCTTTTAGTACCTTCCTGGGAGCTGTTGACCATGTTAATTACACGTCTTTGAAGCAAACCTTGTTAGCATAATCACGCTGGATACACAATGGAAAAATGTCCAATTAATGGACCAAAGCGAGGCATCACCTTTGAGCTATTATCAAACACCTAGTCGTTCTGATTTTCTCCAGCCTCTCAAGACTGTTCAGCCTCCCTCACACACACACACACACACACACACACACACACACACACACACACACACACATACTCACTCAACATACTCGTTTTTAGCACTTACCTGACATAAAGGCACAGCATGGATACATCAAAAGATCATGAAAGATTCAGAGGCTCCTTTCAGTATTTTCACAACACGCTCCTTCTGTACTCCACCTCTCCAACTAACATCAGAATATAAAGAATAGGCTTGATGAGGATGAATTATGCAGACGTTGATCTGTTTTTCTGTGTGGGGTGTTTAGTGTGATGAGGATGATGATAGGCTGAGTGGTTCTCTGGCTGTGTAAGGTCAGACAGGGTAAGAAGAGAAGAAGAGATGGTTTCAAATGGAAGCTGTTGTGTGTGTGTGTGTGTGTGTGTATATATATATATATATATATATATATATACATAAAAGCAATAAATGATGAATAGGAATGTAACGCTTGCTAATGATGATTTTGTTGTTATTGTCTTTCTGTCACATTCTTGATTTGCTAGTGACTGATTATATATGAAGAGCATCCTAAAGATGAGGTTTAGTTGTGTGTCATGGACAGTGGGGCGGATAATGGATTATATGAATCTTCCTACTCTTTTTTTCGGACATGAAATGTTTATTTATATTCCATATTGAGAATCTGTTGTATTTGTCCATTGTTCATTTTAGTTGTATTTCTATTTATATATTGTTTTATGTTTGAAAATGTTTTATTCCATTCAATTCAATTAAAAGGGCACAGAGGTACAATAAGAAACAATTAAAGAGCCTTTAAAATCACGGTCCAGAAGTAATAAAACATTAATGGAAGAGCAAGGCGCAGGTGCTGCTGTGCATCATTTTATCTGTCTCCTGGTAGCACTGAGCTGAGCTTTTTGCAGTGGGTTTAAAAATGTTCTTAAAACAGTTCCTTTTAGCATGTGAGCCATTGAAATCTGTGACCTGTGAAAAAGCTTCCAGGAACAGTGGAGGAGGTGAGATGAGCCCTTCAGGATCTTATTTTCCACTTTACTGACTCTCCTTCAGACAGCAGCGAGCCAGTGGAGGTTGTTGCTGTCCAAAAATGTGCAGACTTACTCAGAATCTGGAAATAAAGCTTTTTGAGTGTGTTTAAGTCAATAATGTGGTCATCTGGATAAACAGGAGTGTATTTGTAAAAGTAGACATTAAGAAAGCTTATTTTGGAGATGGTAGTGAGCTCAGGTTGACCTGGGGAAGGAGCTCGTTGGTGTCTCTCTGAATTATATTTGATAATGTGAGAAGTGTGAGCTACAAACAAAGTGCAATCTGTAGTACTGTCCCCTAGCATCATTTTCATGTTGCCTTTTTTTAGTCGTAATTTGTGCTCCTCATTTCTCACTGCAATGTGTACACCAAATTGCTCTTTGTGATATTAAACTTTTAAATAAAAGTGTGTACTGAACTCGTGCTATGCAGTAAAAAAACAGTTAAAACTTACAAAACTTTATTTGAACTTTTATGTTTAAGTGCAGCTCCCAAAGCTTCCAAAGATATCAAATGCTGCACGTCTGACTTTCTGTAAAATATGTCTACTATACTGTATAATAATGTCTTGGGTTTGAATATTGCACTCCGTATAAATTATATAGCTTTAAGAAATATGACACTGGCAGGCTAACATTCTGCCTTTATGTCTCATTGAACTAATAAAATAATCCATTAACCTGTCACATGATCATTTACATGATATATATTAACTGTAAATCCAATAAGAAATTCAACCAAGCTGCTCGTTCAAGCTAATTAAGTGGAGAAATGGTAAACTATATGTTGAGGGGTTTAAGATATACCACTACCCTAAAACCAGGGTTACAGCAGTGCATCCTCTGAGCTGCTGCCAGACATTACATTGACTGTCCACAGTGTGGGAGTGTTTGCTCAACCAAACACTCTTTCTATTCCAAATGTCAGTCATCACTACACTTGCTTTATAAAACACTGAATGGCAGGAAATAGAGGAACTTCCTCCACTGCTCTATCATTCTATAACCAATAATCCATCATTGTGGTCAAGATATCAGAAAGGGTTCAGAAAGGAAGAGGAGCCACATTGTGTTGTTGTAGTCTATCAAAGACACAAATCCATGCCTCTTGTTGCCGATCTTTACATTTTTAGTACATTTTTGTCTTTGGTTTTAATGAGGAGAATCCCATCTTGTTAGAGCACTTTGAATTTCAAAGAGCTCTGAGCATCAAACTTTATGTAATGCTCTAAAACAGGAAGTCTTACTAACTTGTAGTAAAACAGCAGATTTCCTATTAGTGGCAATTAATGTTTATGGTTATCAAACAAATGCCTCCAAATGAGTGCAGTAATATTTTACTAGTAACATGCTTCACTACATCTTGGCAGAGTGGCAATAAATCAAATCTGTGCCAATTCATATTTTTATATTAAAAATGGGTCAAAGCCCATCAGCTCTGTGGTGAATTTTAGCCTCTTTCAGTCGTTTAGGTTTTAGAGTTAGCAACCCTCAGTCTCAGCGCTATGGTCACTACCTTCCCCATCAGCAAACAGCACATAGACACAGTTAGTGACCAGGTGATGAACACAGTAGGGCATTTCACTGCAAAGGATTCAGATATTTTCCTGAGAAGTTTTAGGAGACCAGGGAACATATATTTGTCATATGACCTTTTTAATCTTAAAATAGCATTTTTATGTCAATGCACTGGGAAGCAGTTTCCATCTGAGCTCAGCCTCCCATAGACTGTAACATACATGATTAACAATATGCTTTAAAATACAATTTTTGTTACATGTTTAATCTATAGAAGACGCCATATCAATGACTAACCTTTTTCACCTTCATGAAGTCTGTCCTAGTTTATACCTAGGTAATTGTACACAGAGAAAAATAACCTTAAGAGTTCTCCAAGGCTCCATTCTGGTGCCTCTTCTTTTCAACATCTATTTCCACTGGCTCAGATTATGGCAGATGATATGGTATAATTAGGCAGATGAACAATGGTCCACTAAAAGTACTGAATAAGTGCATTAGACAAATCAGTGATTGGATGTGCCAGAATTTCCTTCAATTAAACAAAGACAAAAATGAAGTCATTGTTTTCGGAGCCAAGGAAGAACAATTGAAGTCAGCCCTCAGCTTCAGTCAGTAATATTAAAAGCCACAAATCAAGTCAGAGATTTTGGTGTAGTCATGAACTCAGACCTGAATTTTAACAGCCACATTAAGACAATTACAAAGTCACCCTGTTATCACTTGAAAAATATATAAAGGATGAAAGGACTTGGAAGCAGGATTTGAAAAAACTTGTTCATGCATCTATCTTTAGTAGACTTGACTTCTATAACGATTTCTTGACAGCTGCATTTGATCCAGAACGCTGCTGCTTGAGTCCTCACTAAGATCAAGAAAGTGTCTCATATCACTCCAGTTCTCAGATCTTTACACTGGCTTCCTCTCTGTCAACAAATTCCTAGAGTACATTTCTGGTCTTTTATTTCATTATGAACCATCTAAGCCTCTCTTGTCATTTGGGACAGGTCTGCTTTCTGTCCCAGAGTCCCAACTAAATATGGAGGGATAGGGTTCATTTTTTATGCTTCACATACTGTAACTGAACAAACTCCCAAAAAACAGCAGATGTTCTCTCACTCTCAGTTCTTTTATATCAAGGCTCTGTTTGCTCCCTTTTTTAAATCAAATTTGGGACTTTTTTATTAATATCTTACACAGCACTGTATGGACTTCTACTCTTCCAACCACTCAAAGTGCTTTACACTACATGTCAGCATTCATCCATTTACACACACATTCATATGCTGATGGCAGATGCTACCATGCAAGGTGCCAACTTGCTCATCAGAATCTAATCTAATGCACATTCAGACACACACAAACACACACAAACACACACACACACACACACACACACACACACACACACACACACACACACACACACACACACACACACACACACACACACATTGCCCTTTAGGGTTCATTCAGTATCTTGCCTAAGCACACTTCAACGTGCAGACTGGAGGAGCCAGGTATCTAAAAACCAATCTGATTGGTGGATGATCTGCTGAGCCACAGCTGCAGCTATTGTCTCTGTCTTATTCTATTTTATCTTATTTTTTATTTCTAATTTAATGCTTTTTTATTGCTTTGTGTTGCTTTTACAATGTTGTTTGCATGTTGTATGTAAAGCACCTTGAATTGCCTCGTTAAGAACATGCTATACAAATGAACTTCCCTTGCCGTGTGTGTGTGTGTGTGTGTGTGTGTGTGTGTGTGTGTGTGAGAGTGTGTGTTTGTAAAGATGTGTGTGCACTGCCTCCTTGACATATGGATTTAAATGTGATGAGCCCACACCTGGCAAAGTAATGAGTTTCTGGACTTCTGGATGAGACTATAAAGATTAATCACTCTTCTGTCTCACTGAGCTCATGCAAAAAGCCATAGAAAACCTAAGCAATTCAACTGTGTGTGTGTGTGTGTGTGTGTGTGTGTGTGTGTGTGTGTGTGTGTGTGTGTGTGTGTGTGTGTGTGTGTTTGTGGGCATAGATTTGTGAAGTTATGTTTGTTTGTGTAACCTCAATGAATCTGAACCTGTGTGTGTTCTATTTGTGCATGCATGACTATATGAAATATGTACATTCATATGCATAAGTGCATGCTTTTCTGCATCTGCTAGATTGACTTTCTGTGTGTGTGCACATGTGTGTTAATATGTGTCATAACAGCCTGGAATTGAAGTTAGATTGCCATATAAAAGGCACTGTTCAGGTTTTTTATGAGTCTTCCTGCTCTGGGACATTATCAATGCAGTAATCATTACAGGCTAGACAGAATGTCTCCCAGTTTAATGTTGTGTGTAGAATGGAAGTGATAATGGGAGTCTGGAGGGGGAGAGCAGCAGATGATTTCATTCTTGGAGGACCCTTATAGAAAAGTCCATCAGTCCTTTTTGGAATGATGCAGGTATTGTGTGGGACAATTGACCTATTAGAAAGACTTCTCTGCTGATGAGGTTCTGATGAGGAGCCAAATAATGCAAGAGAGAAAAAACAAGTTAGCTGGAGAAATTAGGTTAAAGCAGGAAATCAGAGAGTGAGTCAGAATGTACTGCGATAACATGGTTTACACACTGTTGGCCAGTAATCAGATTCCACCTCTACCAGGTTAATGAGCAGTGAAACTAGACTGTCACAATAACTACATTTATTGGACGATATATTCTCCATGACATAATTGGAATAAACAATATTATTGTCATTTTAAGAGGATCTTGTACCACAATTGCAGTTAACATGGTAATATTGGTTCAAATACCATATTTACCTATTTAGGAGGTGCCAGGACCCCTAGTTTCACCTTAATCATTTACACCATACCTTCAGCCTACTTACATGGCACACCTAGCAAAAGTTTAATAATGGGAGTGGGTCAGGTCTTCACCGCTACATTCACAGCTGCTGACTTCAGAATGGTTCCACTCTGCACCGGTCGCCAGCACCAACACGTTCACTTTCTTTCTCTTTCTCGACCAAACACTCCCTACGCACATCTCTTCAGTAAACAAACATGCATGTAAACACAACGGGCAGTATCAAGGTCAGCAAAAATGGTTGAGGTCACATCCATGTAATGTACGAAAAGTGGATAACGTAATTATCGTGACAGGCGTAAGTCAAACTGAATCAAACCAATAAAGTTTTGTCACTAAAAAATCCCAAGCAACAAGCTGAAAGACTAAATGCTTTGTAGAGCTGACAGAAACTGATTGATTCAAGCATGAAATAAATATACAACATGAGACATTTTGCATTAATAAACTCATCAGCGCTCTCTGGTGGACAATCTGTGTAATGGCTTACATAGGTTGTCAGCCACTTCTTGTCAATCATATACGAAAATACTGATGTATCTGAGACAAGCTAATATCGGCCAATTTAATACTATAAGCCCAATACTTCATATTATCTAAATGTGTTTTAAATGTATTCATGTATGCATTGGACAGTTTCTTAACATAAAAAAAGATCCATTGTGATCACAGTAGATATGCTCACAGTATTTGTATTTAGAGTGTTCCATTTATTTATTTTTTGCTGTAGTATAAAGTTCTTTATACCCACATACAATATAAAGTCATATCCATCCTGAGCTTCAAAACCTACTGTACAAAGGTGACGTAGACCCTGACCCCCTGTGGCACAAATTGCAGAGAGCGGGAAGCCCTCAACAATCCAACAGCAGAAAACAAACAATCAGAGCTGACATGTTTCCAGCTGTGTGTGTGTGTGTTACATCACAACCTGGAGCACAAGGGGACAAAGCCTCTTTTTGTCAACACACTTTACTTCCACTGGTTATATTAAAGCACTTATATTTTCATATCAAGCTATCAGGCCATGTCTGAATGATTCTCTCATTTGGTTTTGCAGCCGTGGTATGCTACCTGCCAAGCCTCAAATAATATACAAATAAAGTTAGCTTCATGCTAGTGAACACAAGGGAACATTTAGGGGCTAAACAGTCAGATATTTTTCTCAGAGAGCTTGATGGTAAGTAAATTATGGACTTACATTTATCAGGTGGAAAGAAGAGTCTTTTTATATGTCATGTTTAGTTCACAGGCAAGGTACATTTATTTAAACAAGGACTGCAGCATATAAGAGATACACATGGCAAAATAAAAAGACATCTAAATATGTTTAAAAGTTCAAATTAATCTGAAATAGAATAAGACGGATAAGTCGGGAAGATAAAAAGTTTCAGTGAAGATATTAACCTAAACATTTGAATGTAATACAAAGCAGCTGCAAACAAGAAAGTCTTCAGCCTTGATTTAAAAGAACTGAGAGTTGCAGCAGACCTGCAGCCTTCTGGGAGTTTGTTCAGATATGTGGAGCGTAAAAATGGAAAGCTGCTTCTCCATGTTCAGTTTTGACTGGGGACTGAAAGCCGACCTCAGGTTTGGATGGTTCGTTACGTAGCAGCAGATCAGAAATGTGTTTTGGCCCTAAAATACTCAGAGCTTTATAACCCAATACCTATATTTTAAAAATGTGTTGACAGACAGGAAGCCAGTTGAAAAGATTGGAAAACTGGAGTGAAATGTTCCACTTTCTTGGTTCACAGCTTGTTCTGCTGCCCCCAAGTGGCCATTAAAGCAGTTAATACTACTTTAACCTTCATATATCTTCTTAAGACAATTAAAAGTTAGCCGAAACCTTATTCCACACTCAATGACATTTCAGGGTTTTTTGTTTTTAAAACAACTATCCCACGTTATTATTTTTGTAGCTTTGGTACCATTACCTAGCAACTGTGATCATCTTGTGCTTGGGTTTTGACTTTCAGCGGCGACAAAGAAGAACGCGGCTGTTAGCTAACGTTAACACTACAGCATGAGTTAATGTCTCCGTGACATGTTGAGCTTCCAGCTATAAATACAGACTAATGCTAATATAACATGACGAGTTAGAGTTGTTCGGACCACTTTTGGACTTTGTTTGACGAAATCTATTCGTGGCGGACATAATTCTTGAATGTGTGGGAAACACTCATATTATGTTATTTGAAGACTGGAGGATAATGGAGGACATTACTTGCTTAGCCAATGTGACACGAATAGCGTGCTGATGTGAAGTGTGGTAATGTTGAGGTCATGTCCATGTATCATATGATAAGTCCATATAAAAACATGATGATGTTGATAATTAGGTTATTGTACATCATTATTGTGACAAGTGTACATATCCCTCAATTGCTTTCACACAATTTGCAAATGCTAATCTCAAAACGACGACTTCTACAACCTGAATCGGTCCTGTACACATATTTCACCAGTCCGTCCACCTCTGCCAGTATGGGCTTGGTTCTTCCAACATATCAACCAACACATGGAGCCTTTTGATCGATGAACAGCCTGGAAATGTCAGACCCCAGGCACTGAAAAAGCAGGCCAGAGGGATGCAGCGGGATTCGGCAAGGCATCATATCAGTTCCCTGCAGATTCACAATGAATGGGTCGCATCACTCAGTCAGACGGGCTGTCAGCGAAATAGTGCATGAAGGTGTGTGGTGGGAGATGGCTTTTTTAGATCAATAGTCGGAGGTGAAGCAGAGGGTTACGTCATTGCAGTGTGAGCAATAAGTGAATGTGGTGATGTTGGTTTGGATGTTTGTTTCATAAGCATTTTCACTATTTTCTGTTTAAAGCTCACATGGCAGAGTTGTCTTCTTCTCACGATGGAAGGTTTTCGAGTAGTTTTCATTTTCAAGTCAAAGTCAAGAGTGACCAATTGCTATTATGTGTGTGTGACTAAAGTAGGCCAGCAGGAAACTCTCTGGTCTGCAGAGAGGGGGCTAGCAGAGGTGACCTAATATCAAAGGAAGAAGCGTAAATTGATTCTGAAAGACAGATTTTTGGAAGGACATTTGTGTCAGATTATTAAGGCGACTCACAGGCCAGTGTGCACGTTTTGTTTTTTTTTGTAACCTTAAACCCCCACCGGACAGGAAGCCAGTCCACCATGGGGGCCGACTCCCTATCCATCTCAAAATGTACAAGTGCCAAGCGCTGTGAGGCATGCGGTCCCAAACCTCACAAGCAATTTTTTTAGCACAGGAATATGAAATCTGATTGGAATCTACCCAAACTCCCAAGTATAAATTCCCTATCAGTAATGTCACAGGCGTTATCTGAACAGGTGATGTGTTCTATATTTGACAGGAAAAAGCATGTTACTAGAATTTGTTTTCCAGCTTTAGGGCTGTGAAATGTCTTAGACCTAAAATAACTAAACGCTAACCACAAAACTATATTGTGTGTCTTATCATCAAGCTGTTCTGACTGAACAGTGGAAGCCTCATGCAATGCAATCACAGCGATGGATGTGCATTATTAAGAAAACTACATACTCTGTTCAAATTGGCACCTCATTCTACATTGGCACCAATGAGAGTTGCTCAGTGTATGAAACTTCTCTGCATGCTTCCACATTTTTGGGCCTATAGAAGAGAATGCACACTAGACTCCACTGGCCAAGAGACCAAGAGATCTTCTGACCGTGCCTCCTCTTGGCCTTTTTCCAGACATACCAAATTTTCATTTCAAGGTGTTCCTTTGTAAATAATTGTGTATTGGAAAAAGTGTTTTTGGGCCAGAATAAGCTCACAGTCCAGAGCTTGTTCCTGTGAGCCTGATTATAACAAGCGCTCCCTTTGCCAGATGGAAGCGAAATTATAGTCTGCATAAACACAAAGAACACCATTTTCCCCTTTTCTTCAGCAATAGCCATGCCATGTATTTATATTCATTAATTACCTCTGCATGCCATTCCTGCAATGGGTCCAAATTACCTAGAAACCTGAGGGATTCCGAGAAAATGATGCATTCATGTAATCCAGTGCTACTGTTGTGATCTCAGATAAATGATACTCCCCTCAATGTTTACATTTCCCCTAATACCTCATCAGAGCTGTATTAAGTTTTCTGCTAATGCTAATCCACTGCTGGTAGTTCATGTTAAAAGCATTCAGCTGGTGAAACAGAGGGTGGATTTTATTGTTCCAGGCAAAGGAAATGCCAGGGTTTGCATTGAAAGCGATCATCAAAAATGGTTCAAATTGATCATTTTTATCTCTTTGGTGAGGAGCTGCAGCTAACAGGCTCTAGGTAATGAGGATTATAATTTGACAACCACAGTCAGGTACATTATAATCTGCTCTTTTCACATAAAACACATTAAATAACAATTCCAATAAACCAAATGTGACCACACAGTGTATTGATTTTAACCATTTCGCAGCACACGTCCATTAAATCAGACTTAATTGTGGATGAACTTCTTAAAGTGGTGTTTTCTCAAGAACTATAGGCAACATGCTGGGGGAGAGTCATGGGTGTTGACGCCCTCAGCGAACCAGCCATTCAATTAACAGCTAAGGGGCCCCGTGAGGGCCAGGGCTATTCATTTGTCACCTAGCAAATGACTGGCGCTTAAAGTGCTGAGAGAGCTGGAAGACAGAGTGAATGTGCTTGACTGTGGAGGTAGGTGTGCAGTTAATGGATAGTTGGAAGGACATATCTATAAAGCACACAATAGAGGAAAAAAGGGAGGGAGGGGAAGGAAAAGAGGGAGTCCGGCCAATCCCTGAGGTCGTACAGTATAGGTGACCACCCCGCTCCCTGACCCCCCCCCCCCCCCTTCCCAAAAGAGCTTCATCTGTATTCTGGGAGAGCTCTCCATCTGCTTTCAGTAGGTGTAAACAGGGTTGTACATTACTGGTGTTTTCTGTAATTGGAGTGCGGTCACTGACGGAGGATTTACTGGTGTGCCAATAGCAGATGATTGAAGATAGATCAGGGCTGGCAGAACGGCAGCAGATTGTTGTTGGGTCTCGATGACAGAACTGTTTGTTATCCACTGACCACTGGCCAAAGCTGGCTCAATGCTGGCAGATCAGGGCAGATCCGATCAAGATAGATCAGGGCTGGCAGAGAGGCAGCAGTTTGTTGTGGGCTTCGGTGACAGAGCTGTTTGTTATCTGCCGACTGTCAGCCAAAGTTGGCTTGATGCTGGCACGAGATCTCCGAAAAAGAAATGTGAGCGAGCGGTGATGAACTGCGGGCACGAGGGATTTTTAAAGTGGCTGCAGCAGAAAGGAGGTGGAGGGGGAGGAAGAATGAGAAAAGGCGGTTTGCTGGTCGTTCATCAGTTGTGGTGGAAGCTAGTGGATGCCCTTACATTCCACACACACACACACGCACACACACATACACACACATAATAATCCACAATGTCACTGTTTTAAGCTTAGTAAAGGGGAAATTGACTCTGATGATGAATTAATGTACATTCATGCTCCAGACACTAATAACTAATTCAGGGCAATAAACTAACTTGAAAAAGTGCTGCATAATGATGACATAAATTCAGGTCTTTATGCTTTGATTTATCATACTGTCATTGTCACTGGAATAGCACTATGTAAATTAAGTTTTTGGGTGGAATTTCTCTTTAGAAGAACCACATAATGGTTGGAGAACTTTTCAACAGAACATTACTATTGGACAACTCTGCACAACTCTCACTTACGCTCAACTTTATTCCTGAGATTATTTTGATAAACAATACTACACAGGCACACTGTGATAAACAATATTATTGTCATTTGAAGATAATTTTGTACCACTGATATAATGATAATAAAATAGCGTAATAATGCAAAGGGGGGGGGGGCGGGGGGGGGGGGGCGGGGGGGGATTGGAGAGTGGGTGCTACATGTGTAAAAACCCATTCTGGTTGGGGATAGAGTTATTAACCTTTAATTCTTCTACAGTCTCCACTCAGGACGTACACAGTGAGGAATGGAAGACGCTACTTGCTTAGCCAATGTGACATGAATAGCCTCTTAACTGCTAATATAAAGTGTGGCAATATTGAAGTAAAAAAGACATGAAATGATGATGATGATAATTACGTTATTGTGCAATAAGTCGTGATTATTGTTACAGGACTACATTTATATTCAATTATTATATTCCTTATGTCCAATGCAAATGTATTTAAAATGATTACTGTGCAGAACAACTATGGTATGGTTACATTTAGGAAAAAATTGTTTAAAAACAATAGCTTCAGGTCATAAAGTCGGTAGGACACAAACTCTAGTCTCCTGTATGAGGTTACATAAAGGGCAGACTTCCTGCACTGGCTCTGGCTGTAAATTATGAAGTGTGGAAAGTTCTTGTGTATGGTGGTTGAGTTTTATTGATTTGATTCCCAGCAGCAGCACTTGCGTGCTCCAACACTTCTGGCAGTGTTCACAGGTGGGAAGCCAGTGAAGGCTCATGCCTGCACGGCAATCATGACTCCTGCTGGTTGTTGAGGGCACAAAAACATTTGGTGATGAAATGGCAGGAAAGCGTAAACTCCACTCCACTATCACTGAAGCTCAGCAATGGCAGGTCTGGGGAAGCTACTGGTGAAACTGTGTGTCAAGGAGGACGGCATGGGCTCTAAAACCCAAGACCTGAACCAGCCTGCAGAATATGAGGCCTGAACATGACCCAACACATAAAGTTATATTTGCTATTTCTTAAGACTGTTTTCTTTGGACAGTCTCTCTCACACTTCATCAATAATCAGACAATAACAATAACCCAATGTTCAATGATATCTTCTACTAGCAAAATAGCCATAGGTTTACCACACTGTAGCATCTCAAAATAATACACTAACCTCCTTTCAGGTTAGTACACACGTTTGAATTTTCTCAATATCCCAGATGAACGTGGTGGTTAAACTCTGAATTTGTCAACAGTCCAAATAGTTTGAATCCAGAATAGAACTTTGTACAGGCATGACTGCAATGCCCTTTAAGAGTAAGGGTAGTAGAAGAAGGTTGGAGCTTTCTATCTGCTATCACATCAAGGTGGGAGTGTTTCCACAATTCAATGGCCTTCACCAAATCAGTGGGGATTTTAAGAAGCTCCCCCTTTGCAAATGATTGCTTGATGTACTTTATTACTGACCACTAGCTTTGGTTACGCTCTGTCTCTCTTCCTATTTCCCAGAGGGTATTTTGTACCTACCTACCTATCACACAGGTTATTGGGACCTGTTGGGTTTGCGCCAAACCCTTCTCAGTTCACCAAAATAGTAGAGAATAGAAATAGGTGTACCAATTGTTAGACATGCATCAAGGTGGAGAAAAGTGCAGATAAAATGTTATGCTAGGTTTGCCATTAAAATACAGTTGTGCTCCAGCCTCTTCTGATTGCCTCTTACCACGAACGCAACTTAATATGAATTTAGAAGAATTTGGTTGGCATTTGAGGCATAACATATGAAGCCAAACTCCTAACACTGTTTTTCTTTAAGATCAAAAGATCAGAATTCAACATCAGAAATCTTGCAAACGATATAAATAATCATTTTCACTCCATACTTGAACACGTTCAACATCTTGTGAAACTGACATAAACTCATTTCTACAGATGACATGTGACCTTCGGTGCATGATGGTGAGTGAGGGTGCCAGATGGCTTGGGTCAGTGCACGAGTCTGTGGAGGGTATGTTGACGATACCACAGCAAGCACATTTTAGCTATAAAATATGACTAACAACTGGGACGGACAGGACTGTAAAATCCTTTTACAGCGGCCATGAGCAAAACCAGGGTCAAGCTTCTGTAGAAACTACTTTTCAAGGCTCACTTCAACACTCCCCTTTGGCATGAATGTATTTCCAGAGTGGGCGTTAAGGACTGGGGCAGCACATGTGTTTCTGTTCCATATTGTGACCTGCAAGATGGAGAGAAATCCTCCCATAACCTTGATCTCCACACCACTGTTGACCCTAGGGCTGTTTTCGACAATGTTACAGAAGTTTTCTTATGAAGAAAATAAAAAACTAAAATGGTTAAAGTATGTAATTCACTCTATGTTGTTGCAGCAAGAGCACATGACTGGATGGTAATGACGATTGGTCAGTTGGTCAATGTATCAATATATCTGAATGACATTTGACTTGACATTTACATTAGTTTTCCCCCCTCGTCTCTGTGTTGGCTGTTGAAGTGGTGGCTGTGAATCTCCTTCAACTACAGATTACAATTAAAAACCTTTGACATTGGCGGTCCGTCTCTTAAATGGAGGCGTCAAACACGACCGGTGCTGTTGACATCGCTATTGTTACCTGTTACCACAGTGTTCAATTGTTATTTGCAGAGGACAAAGCTAATCTTGGTATCAGCAGTTGAAAAGAGGAAAAAAATAGGATTAATTACTGCTTCAGCTTAGAGAAAATGTGTCAGGTCGCCTCAGAGGAATGTCAGTGAGAGGACATGGAAGTAGATCAATCCTTTGGGGGAGGTTAACACACATATCCACACACGCACACACACGCAGAAAATACATGATTATACAGACGCATGAAATACCCTACATACAGGAAAGCATGAGAAACCTTATCTCCTAAAATAAATAAATACTTAAAGGTCCAGTGTGTAAGATTTGGTGGCATCAAGCAGAATAGACTTGGTAGAAATTGAATATAATATTAATATAAAACTGTCCTGTGGGTCATTCTTCAGGTCCCCATCTGTCCTCTAGAGGGTGCTTAAAACATCCATATTTGTTGTTTTGGGTTTTTTAAACAAACTTTACGTGTTTTAAGAATACATATAAGTAAAACAAACAAACATCATAAATAATTAAGCAGTAACAATAATATCAAGAACCATTAGCGTAATAATACATCTTCAACAATAATACATTATGAAAAAACCTTTACCAAAAATATAGAGTCATTGGAAATAGGCCTAGTCTGTCATTTTGAGGGTGTGTTTGGAAGTTAGGCTAGTTAAATCAGTTACATCACTTACATAGACAGGCCTTTATATAGATCACTCCCTATGCACTGCCATTAGGGAGTTTGGGACCTCTGAGGGGTCTTTGTGTTTTCTCTAAAGTTTCATCTGTTTTTAATTGTTGTTTATGGACCTGCTTATCTCTTTCATGATCTTTTATTAACATTTGTATTAAAACTAGTATCATTTTATATATTTTTTCTATTCTGTACACCTCTGATCTATTTAACTATGGTGATTTTACATCACTGTCTCCTTGGATTCTCATGTATGTAAAGCACTTTGAAAAGTACTCTACAAATAAAGTTCATTATTAGTTATTATGATAATGACAATGTTTGCTACCTTGCCTGGTTAGTAATAATGAAATAAAGTATGATTGGTAAAGCTCTAATCAGTACCTGCCTTCTAACTATCCACAATAAAAGAAATGTCATTATAATAATTTCATATGCTCAGCACGAGTCAGTCCACATTCACCTGAGCAGGCACGTGTTCACTAAGGACCCATTTATAATCACCTCTGCACCTCACACAGTGCAGCAGTCTCCATGGAGGATTGATCGCTGGTGTGGTTAAAAGGTCAAATGCTCTACACTTGAAATGATGTTATGTAATCTGCTTCTGAAATATTAATTGACTCTTTGACCAAGCTTGTTATCTTCTTTTTTTTTTGGGTGCTGATGAGTAGGATGCAGATAAATATCTTCCAACAGAGAGACCTTACAAGTGCTCACTTTCCAAAGTAGATCTGAGTTTATTTGGGGAGCTCTTTGTATGTTCTGCATCCTTTTCTGACCTTTATCTTTACAAAGCATTATAGGCTTTATGGAGTTTTGAAAGAGCCGGTCATCTAAATGCTATCACATCTGAAGTTTTGTACTCCAACGTTGGATTACCATTGGATTATGATATGGATTTAAAAATTGGGTTAATGTTAAAACCTAAACAGGTGAGGTTGACTAGACGCTGGATATTGGTTGCTTGCCAACACAACTTAAAACCAACTAAATATCAACGTAAAGTCAACGTTATATATTTATGTGAAACTGACGTTTCAGTTAGACATTGTCTCAATGTTGGCTTTTAGTTGTCTGAGGTTGCAACCGATATCCAACCAAGGACCAACGTTAATACAACGTCCTGTGTCAGCTGGGTTGGAAGCTGAATATGTTTTTCAAGCAGACCTGACTGAATAAAGTAAAGTTTGTATGAGTGGTGTTAGGCTGATGAATCTGCAGTCAGATGAGGAGACACAAGCTGTTTGCCCCAGTATTAAACTGACCCATCTTAAATAGCCATCTCTGACCCAGCGTCCTATACTGATAGATTTTTATTGGTCTGAACTGTTTAAAATTTGACTTTGGCCTTGAATAAAAGACCAGCATGGCAGATACTAAAGTGGAGTGGAGTAAGAAACTTTTTCCTTTAAATGTCCACAATGGACATGAGGTCTGAAAATTAGTCAAATGACTGTGTGAATGATTGTTTCAAAAACATTGTTGCACCTACTCATGGAAATAGTTATGACAATCGTTGATAGGAAAATCCATCAAAAAGTTTCAGACTTGTAGTGGACTTACATAAAGTATAATTGACATGAGTTTCTATTAAAGGAGAAGGTAGAAAAAAACAGCTTTTAGTGGTGTTTTCTTTCCATCCATCCATTACTGTAGTTTTACCACTTATCCTCTACAGGGTAGGAGGACTGGAGCTGATCCCAGCTGACATGGTGTTAAAGGCAGGGTACACCACTGCCATGTTACCCGTCAATCATAGAGCTGACACACTGTGACAGACAACCATTCACACGTATGGGCAATTTAAGCAAGAGCACCTGGACGAAACCCACACAGACACGGTGATAATAAACTAATCCCACACAGAAAGGCCCAAGCCAGCTGGAGTTAAAACCAGAGCCTTCTTGCTGTGAGGCAACAGTGCTGACAACATGGGCTAATCCTTAAACCTGTTAAAGGAGAGTTTTTCCTTGCCGTTTTCGGTCTAGACCGGCTCTATGTGTAAAGTGCCTTGAGATAACTCTTGTTGTCATTTGGTGCTATATAACTAAAGATAGATAGATTCATTCACTGAGTTTCACTGTGGTGGTTACCAGCCTGTTCTTGACTTTGTCTGGACAGGTACTGTAATGTACGGTGGCTTTTTGCTGAAGCATGCCTGCTGCTTCTATAAACTATGCTGATAACCGATAAGAACAGCGAGCCTGAACCAAAACAGTGACATTGTGGACCGTAAAACAAAAATAATGAGCTGAAAGATGCTAAAACACTCTAATGGGAAAAGCTGAATCAGGTGACCTTTCATATACAATTTCTCCTTATAATAAATAGTTCATATAAAATATTGATTACAGCAGGTTTAAGACAGAAGAAACGTTGCCTTTAACTTCAAGAGAACAAAGAGGTCTGATATGCTTCTTTTTATTTAGTCCTTTTGACACATCACAAACACACTCTAGCTTTACAGTGTATCAACACATTAAATTGAAATATGGATGAATGTAGGAAAACACTTTGGATTACTTGCTTGAGTACATTGTAATTCTTATCTCGCCAGCTTGCCCCTGCTTTTTATCTGTGTATGATGAGTCCCTGGTGACCCGCAGTAAAGAAATGAGAAGCTGTTACAAACTGATTCTCTGCCTTCAACCGGTGTCTGATTATTCTTAAGAGGAACCCTTTTCATTGATACATTAGTCAAAAGTGAGTTTACTAGAAGCGCGTAGCTTTATCTCGGATGCACAGCAGCAACCTCGGTGAAGTACCTGCGAGTCAGACAGAGATAATAAAGAGGCTGGTGAGTAATGTGAGTGTCTGCCCCCTTTCATCGCTACCATCCTCACAGTCACAGCTGTCTCATAGTCCAAACCCACTCTGTTAAAGATACAAAACCAAAAGATGGAAGAGGATTGACAAGGAGAAGCAGGAAAACATGAGACAAGAGAGGAAAAGAATGCAAGGTATAGTAAACTATTAACCTTTAGTACTATTTGCACTCATAACGTCAGATTTGACCTTATAATCATCATATTTTAGTATTAAAATAATCCAGTAACAGCTGTCTGTACTGTACATCCATACACAGTAATTCAGCAGGACTTTAAAAGGTTCAAATTCACTTTCACTTTCAATTTAATTGGGTGAAAGGTATGAACCAAAGTGTAAATAATATCGTTAAGAGAATAACTAATTGGAAGAGAGTGTCAAAGTCCAATCTGAGGCAAGAATAGGACAAGGTAAGCCCCCCCCCCCCCCCCCCCCCCCCACACACACACACATAAACAAAGTAAATTCCCCCTGTGTGAAGCATTTAAGGGGGAATTACCAGCAAATTAGTAAAATGAATTTCAGGCCTTGATGATTATTTCAAATAGAAGTATATAAGTGTTTTCAGTCAGTGAATGGTTGCTGTTACGTCTGCTCTTATTAAAGCATGATGCTACTCGTGATGCAACGCTTTATTATGACACATTTCACACTCAAATCTCATCAAGTAGCTAAATATAGTGGGATGTAAAATATGATGTAAAATAAAGGAAATGGTTAGCAACATGACATAATTAGTATCATTTCCTATAATAAACATTTATTGGGCCTGACTAGATAATCAAATGTTGAAGCTGCTCCAAGAATGACCTGGATCATTTCCCTCAGTGTGGTTTCTATGGTTACCGTGACCATGTGGTGAGTTGTGATGGCAAGTTGAAAAAGGTGAAGGTGCTCCCGTGTCTTTAAGGGTTAAGACACCAAACATTCCAGCCGTGAGTCCAGCTGTAGTCTATTGTTGCATCTCTCTCTCTCGCTGTATCTCTTTCTCTCTCTCTCTTCCTGTCTTCTCTCTATTAGCGCCGTCCAATTAAGGCATAAAATGGCCAAATGTTGAAGCATCATCAGCTCTGATGGCGACAGCAAATAGCCGTCCATGTTCACCAAAGTGGCAGCCGCTCTGCCTGTCCTTGCTGCCAGCGTCGTTATGTTTACAGCACCCACTCGCTGTCTGAAAGCACCTCATAGTAGTGACATTACTAAGGCTAATGGTGTCTAATCAACATCATTTTATACAGAACATCACTATATTAGAGTGTATCTATTCATAAATATACAGGCCTACAGATATTTGCCCTTAAAACCAATAACATACACACTGTGTATACTGTGTAATTTTAATTGGGAAAAAACGTTTTCTTTTTCAATAAAACCATCTTATGAAACTCTCACATGCAAATTGACTCCATTTCTGAATAGTCCAACTTATTCAGGAACACACATCTGCCTAATACATGTAATGACTCTGCTAAGAATACTAAAAAGCCTTTAAAAATGGAGCTGAAGCATTCTTCTAAACCACATGTGGTACCAGCTTTAGAGGCTGAGGTCTGCCAGGTCAACTCACAGCAAGAAATAACACCCGCCTGTCAAAATCACCCCAATAGCCTGTTATGTAACGGAAACACACCGTAACCTTTCTGTTAAACTGCTCAGTTCCAAGTGGCTAAATTCTTTGACAAATGTGCTCACACTTGATGATGTGACACGGGTTCAGGGCTCGGTGTATGGTTTACTGTGTCAAATGATATACAGGAGGGAGGAATGTTAGGGTGATCATCCAGAAAACAACACCTCATACATAAACATGTGTAATGCATATCAGTGGATGATACTAGTGATATCTGACACAATTTGTGGATCAGAAAGTGTGGAGCAAGGGTTGACGCTGATGGTTGATAAATGTTCATGAGTTTCACAATCGTCTACAAATGTGAATGTTAATTATGCTAACACAACATTAATTATGTCAAGCTGTGACAGAGGGGCACAGATCTCTCACCTTTTAATCAACCTTAATTAACCCAAAATTATAAATGTTAATAAGTCACTGATAATGCTGGTGTATTATAATACATTAAGTCTGCAGATGCAGTGTTAATAGTCAAGAAATGAATGACGTGTCATGTCTGATGGGGATGAAAAGCAACCTGTAATCAAAAAATTGTGTCATACCTGTTCTATACTGCACCAGTAAATCATTTATCAACCATTAATAAACCAGTTACCACTTCTAAACTTATTATAGAGGATGAAAGTGGTACCAAGAACATAAATGTCCATGTTGTCATGGTTACATTACAAAGACACAATACATTTTAAACACTTGTCCAAAAACATCAATGTCACAAATGAAGCTTTAGAACAGGGGTGTCAAACATGCGGCCCGCGGGCCAGAACCGGCCCGTCGAGGAGTCCAATCCGGCCCACTTTCCTTCCTGTCTTCTTTTCCTTCCATCTTTCCATCCATCCTTTCATCTCTCTTTCACTCCTCCCTTCCTTCCATCTTTCCTTCCTTCTTCCTTTTCTTCCTTCAATCTCTCCTTACTGTCTTCTCTTCCTTCCTTCCTTCCTTCCTTCCTTCCTTGTAATGAACTGGCCCACATAATATCGGGCTGTATGTGACCCTTGAATGAATATGAGTTTGACCCCCCTGCATTAGAACAACTATGTATGGACCACACCCAATAAATCACTTGACTTAGCCTTTTCTTTCCAGCATTGTTCAGAAAAATTCACAAGAATCAGCTCTCATTAGATCCATTTTTATTCAAAAAACATGCTTGTTTTTTTTTAGGTTTTTTTTTACCATTGTAGTGTAAATATCTTTAATTCATGCCACACACAATTAAATTAGCACTAAACTGATCTTTATTTTACCATACAAGGACAAACTTTCACACTAAATTGCATACACTCAAGTGAAAAATGGCTGGTATACATCTTTGTTTGATATGATTTTCCGACACTGATACAGTACCAGCTTGGGCTCAGACTCCTGCTGTGTGTAAGGCCATGAAATGCTTTCAGTCCTCTCTGTTGGCACTGTGAGCATTTTGGATGCGAAAAGAAAAACCCCTCCCAGCCTCATCCCTCTGTTGCAGGGTTGAACAGGGTCCGCCCCAGGAGGCCTTCCTGTCCCCCACACTGTGCCCTGCCGGTCCTGCCCCCTAACTATCTCCCTCTCGCCTGCCCGTTGCTATTAAAAATGAGTAAATGAGCAGTGCAATCAAGAGTGCGAATTAGGGACCGGACTCAGCTGGAAGAAGGTTGCTTCAATTACACCCCTGAGATGGATTTTATGCAGTCTCTCTACTCAGCTTGAAAATCTAAGCATATACTTTGGGATGATTGATGACTTATTTATATTACAGAAGTTTTAGTTTGTGAAATACACTCTGGGTTTGATTAAAGCTGGGTTGACACATCTTAATCATGCTTCCTGCATGGCCAAAACACATGACTTCATCCATTCTTCTTTAAAAAGTTTTGTTCAAACAAGAAGCAATGGCTGTGTCTGAAATCACTCCCTCATTCTCTACTCCCTATAAGACTCTAATGGTTTATTTAATAGTGAGCAGCAAATCAAGATGTCAGACACTCAGCTGTGGACTCAGCTGGAATAAAAAGAAAAAGGTGTAGGATAGATATAGTGCAATTTAAAGTAAATATAGTTCTCTCTGTAAATTCTACTATTTGGACATATCATTGGTCACCATAACATCTCACTTCATTGTTATGCAGATGATACACAGTTACATCTCTCATTATATCTCTCTCTTATATCCCTTACTTTTTGATCAGTGCTGCTAGTGATGCTAAGAATATAGACAAGGGGCACGCAGGTGGTCGAGTGGTTAGAGCGCATACCATATACGCAGCCGACCCCGGTTCGAATCCCGATTGGAGGTCCTTTGCTGCATGTCACACCCCCCCTCTCTCCCATGTTTCCTGTCTATCTACTGATAAATAAAGGCGTCTATGCCAACAAAATCTTTAAAAAAAAAAGAATATAGACAAGCAGATTTTACTGTACAGTTTATTCTTATTTATTTCACAGAACAGTTTCAGTCAAGACTACAGTTAAGATACAAATCGAAAAACACAAATAAGTACTAAACAAATACTGTATAATGGATCTTTTGATGGCAGCCATTTGCTCAAACAACAGGATGGTTAAACCAAATTTCAGACATCCCAAAAGTCTGCCAGGTCACCAACAGCAATGTCAGTTGATGCAGTGAAAAGTCTTTCACTTTTAATGTGGGGTGACTGATTCAGGGTTAAAAATAAGGCTTAATCAATACATTGTCTACCGTTTTTGGGACTTGGAACTTGGTTATTTTCTCCAGTTTAAAAGACTCAACATGCTTCAACTACTTAGACATTTCCCTTGCTATTCAACTATCTAGTCTTGACATTGTAAAACCATTCCCATACTCTATGTCTCTAACAATTAGGGATGTCAAATATTATCGGCCCTCCGATATTATCTGCCGATATTTACTTAAACATGTAATATCGGGAAGTATCGGTATTAGGTTTTTATAACCGATGTTTGTTCTGTAGGCTTCAGCATTTCCGAGCCTGCCTGAACGCAGCATGGGACATTTACCGGTGCACGCTTGATGACGTATATCGGCAACAACACGCTAGACTCGTGGGTCGCTAACTGTGGCTAACCGTGGCTAACAAGTTCATAGCGTCCACCACCATATACACGAACACACAAACCAGAAACGAGGTTTACCTCCTCGTTGTCATTTTCTCTGTTATGTTTTCATCGAGTCACCTCTGTGACGTCACCGTCAGAGTCCGGTGGGTCCTATCTGAGTCCTACTCTGCTGGAGACACAACAGCTGAGAGGAGCGAGTGAGCGGGCGTTCCTGTAAAGGCCCGACTAACAATGCCAACAATGCCAATCTCAGGTTAAAGCAGTTGTCTCAGTGTTCCTGTGTACAGCAGGGTCTCCGCGGATCCTTAACCTCTTAACGCACGCTGTTCCGTCTACGGGACGGGACGGATGTTAGGAGGTAGCCACGCATTCTTCTGAATGTTTTAAACACCAACCCTTAAACATATATACTCATGCCGTACATTGTTGGAAAGCTTAGATTGTCCTGATTCATTCAAGACCACTCACGACTTATATGGTTGCTCACAGCCGTAATAGTATTAGCGATTAGCTCGGCTAGCCACTTAGCTAAGTGAGAAAAGCTATAATGCCTACATACCTTCAAAGTCTTCCCTTTATCCACAACGATCATCTTATGACTCAGGACTTTCTGTACATAAGTATCCATTCTTGTGAAATATGAAATCCGTTTCCATAAAACCGGAATACTTTCCTCAATATGTCAACATGTATTTAGTCCAACACGTAACGTAATAACACAAATAACAAACCATATACGGTCCGTTTACGTCATTTCCTGACCTGCACGTCCATCTCAGACTACACGTGACTAGATGTTTACGACCGTGAGCCTCTCCTGCTTCTGACGACACCACACACAAGCCAATCGGTGTTTAGGATTAGGCAATACATGTATCCAAAGCCAATGAGGACATGTGACCGACAACAATGACGACATGGCTTTGATTGACAGCTGTTCCAGCCTATTCGGTGAAATGAAGTTGATAACCTTTTAGCCAATAGTCTGAGGTTTCCAACGGTGTATGACACTAAGCTATTATGTTTAGCTGTCCATAAACAAACTCCAAGCGTAACCGGTGTGCGCCCTGTGCGTAAAAGAGTTGAACCATATATCATTACGCACACGGCATTTTGGTACACGGTTGGTTCTTCTTCGACTTGACATATGACTTATAGCAAAATAAACAGATAGATAGATAGATAGACAGATAGATAGGATGGATAGATAGATAGATAAATATATGGATATATATGGCCAAAAAAAAAAGGTTATATATATAATAATATAATATATAATAATAATAATAATAACAATAACAATAATAATAATAATAATATGGCGTCAGCTTTCATTAGAGACCAAAATTTAGATTGTAGGCAAAGGGGTTGTGAAGTTATAGGTGTTTGATTGTGGTTATACAGCTTTGGTAACTAAGTGTCCATTTGGAGTCTCCAAAAAGGACCTAAGGAAAACGCATGGACATACATTTTGAAAAATAACTCTTTTGGTCTTTTGACTCCAAATTTGGACTGCATGAAACCAAGACCTGTGGCTGTGGCCTCATTGTTTCTACATCCTGCTGAGAGGTCCCTGAATGTCTGTACACATGTCATTGTAAAGGCAAACCTATGGGCGAGTAAACAACCCCATCATTGTAACCTCTGCCACTCTTTGTCAGTAAGTCACAGAATCACACAGACACTTTTACAAGAATCCTGAGAGTGTTTCCTTTCCATGATACCAGACACATCTCTGAGTCTCAAACTATGTGGGATCTGTGCTGCTCACAACTTGGGCATGTTGTTTAGGCTAACAACATAAAAAATAGGGGCGTGTATTAAGAGGTTAAAAAGTCTTAAATTTCGCCGATTTTCGAAGAGTGGCATTAAATTTCATCATCACAGGCACCACACACCATTTAGGCGACAGTGTTTCGTTTCCCCCGTAGGCTTGTCATAGATAGTAACAGACGAAGAAGTGTTTCAGACTGGCAGACACAAGCCAAGATGGGCAAGTGCAAGTTTAATGAGAATTGGCTCGATGACAAGAAATATAGTGGCTGGTTACAAAAGTCTACTGAATATGAAGCGCGGTTCAGACTTTGTAAGAAAAGCATAACATTGGGAACAATGGGCTGTAAAGCCCTCGACGCACACATGAAAGGGGAGAAACACAAGCGATATGCCGACAGTCAGGCAACAACTGTCCCTATTCGGATGTTTGCAGCATCGGTAAGCCTGTCTACTGCCAGTGCTAATGTTGCACCTGCGTTGGTGTCTTCGGGGCCCAGTACAAGTACTACTGTACCTTTGGTACATTTTCCCCAATTACCACACTGAAGTCCGAAATACTGTGGGTTTTGCATACAGTTAGCCGATACCATTCGTACACGTCCAACGAAGACATAGAAATATTGTGTGTGCTGTGAGGGGGCAGTCTGGTGGAAGGCAGGGTGGGGGGCTGGTGCTGGGCGTTTTGTGTGTGTGTGTGTGTGTGTGTGTGTGTGTGGCATAAGGCATTTTTCCTGTATGTTTGTTTGCACACCTTATCTTATGGTAAACCAAACTTATTTAAATATTTGACAGACATAGGCTATAATAACAATAAAATTATTTTGGTATCATTGCTTTAGGAATAAGTTGACAGTTTTTATAATGTTTGTGTTTTTCATAATTTTAGGAATGCACAAAGGAACTAAATCTCAGGAATATGCTCTCTCTGTCAATGGATGGACCCTCTCTTAACTGGAAATGTGTGAACCTCCTGCAAAAAGAGCATGCTGAGCAATTTGCTGGGACACAAATTCAGATTGCTGGAAGCTGTGGTTTACACACCCTTCACAATGCGTTCAAGGGTGGTTTTGAATTGTGGATGGTGGAAAAAGTGCTTAAAGAACTTCATTTTCTCTTCCACTGTGCACCAGCCAGAAGAGAAGATTTCACTTCTGCAACAGCAACCTCAACATTCCCCTTGCCTTTCTGTGGGCATAGGTGGCTAGAAAATTTGCCTGCTGTTGAAAGAGCATTAGAAGTCTGGCCCTCCATTGTGAAGTATGTGGACCTTGCGTACCCAAAGAAGGTGAAGAACCCAGGGACATCATCATTTCTGCTGGCCAAATTCCATTTTTTCATGGCCATATCACGAGCCTTTCAGCCATTTCTGGCGAAATATCAGACAGATGTGCCGATGATGCCCTTCCTTTGGGAGGACTTGGAAAATTTGATCCGGGTAATCATTCATAACAACAACAACAACAACAACAACAATAATAAATGTCAAACACACACACAAATTAACTGAATTGAATTTTATTTTCAGAATCTACTTAAACGCTTTATCAAGCGCGATGCCCTGCCTCTCACTCCGTACAAACTTGTTAGGCTTGATGTTACGGATCAAAAACTCTGGCTGAGTCCAAAGGAAGTGGACATTGGAATGGGTGCAACAGCTGTCATCAAGGTGGGACTTCCTGTAAATTCATTGATATCTTTAGATAGAAATGTGTCAAACAAATGTGAATAACTTGGAGTGTGAGCTGTTTTGATATGTACAATTGAGGTATTGTTAACCTTCTCCTTAGTGTTTGGAGAGATCATAGCAATTTGACAAGACATTTTTTGTTGTCAGGGGCTGTCAGGGGTCAAAGGCAGAGTAAGTGATCTTGGTGTGCTTCAGTTCAGAAAAGACTGCCAGATTGTTCTTTCGAACATCTGCAAGAAGGCGCTGGATAAGTGCCCTCTGAAGTATTCAATTGTGCACAACATGATGTGTTTGGACCCAAAGAAAATGCACTCAAAGCCAGATGACTGTCTGGAGAAGATAAAAGCACTCATCCAGAAGTTTGTGCAGGACAAGCAGTTGGCAGGCGGGATATCTGCTGGTAAACTTTAGGAATAAGAATAGATTAGAATAGAATGGAATATTAGATTGTTTTTCCATTTTGTTTTCAACATGAATATTTTTAACACATGGATTTTAAAACCTTTTATCAACCAACCAACTCTTTTGGTTTGAAGTATTAGCCTGGGGTGTGTTCCCTAAGTCAGCTACTATGTTGGTTGCAATTTCCCATTGCCAACCAACGAAGTTGCTAACTGGATAGCAACTATGGATTTGGGAAACGCACCCCAGATTAACGTATACCCAGAGATTTTATTGCACATTTCTGACATCATGGGATTATTACAAGCTACTTTCTTATGCTTATTGTGATTCTATGTGTTGACATTTTTCTTCTGCATCAAATCTAATCGCAGGTGATATAATATCTCAGCAGTTCGAACATTTCCTGCACACTGATGCCAAAGGATTGGACTTCATCTCCTTCAGTCCTTCTGAAGGATGCAGAGTTGATGTATTTTTGCATCAGAGAATAGGTGGGTCTTATCCTGACCTCTGGACATTCTGCAAAAATCTGCTGCTCTTGTCCCATGGGCAAGCTGAAGTTGAACGTGGGTTTTCAACAAATAAGGAAGTGGAGACCTGCAACCTAACTGAGGAAGGAATCGTCGCACAGAGACTTATATGTGACCATGTCAGAGTGTGTGGAGGAGTGACCAAAGTGCCTCTGACCAAAGAGATGATCAGTTACTGTGCCACAGCACGCACCAGGTATAGAGCATACCTGGATGAGGAGAGGAGCAAAAAGGAAACGGACGACCGAAAGAAAAAAAGAAAGAATGTGGTGGAGGAACTGGAGGATCTCAAAAGGCAGAAGAGATCATTGGAAGGTGTATGTGAGAGTCTTCAAACCGATGCTGATGAAATGGCAGAAAAAGCGGAGAATTCTGCTGGCACCAAAATGGCAACACTAATAACAAAGTCAAACACCCTGAGACGACGAGCTAAGGAAAAAAGAGAGCAGTTAGTGGTCCTAAATGCTGACATTGAAAAGAAGGCTACTGAACTGAGATGTCTAACGGATTGACAGTAAAAATTGTGCAAGAATATTTGGTGTTGTTTGGGCTAATTCCGTTTTTTTTTTTTACTCCATCCATTTTTTGGACTGTTTAACTTGTAATTTGTTTACGCACTGTTTGTATGTTATTTACAGCATGCACTGACATACTGACATGCACTTTATGTTTGTAAATATGCACTGACTGTTTGCACTGTTGCAAAAATACAAATGTGCTTTGTTAAACCGAACAGCCTAGAGTGTAGTTTTTATATATATTTTTTGCCGTGGTAATGGTCTTAATTTTTATTCTTAGAGGTCTTAAAAAGGTCTTAAATTTGTTGATAAAAAATGTGCAGATACCCTGGTACAGTATATATCAGTAATACTGTACATACTATTTATTTCTTCCTTTCAGTCTAATTTGAAGGATACAACCTTGTACTTGTACTCCCTGCAGGTGGTGCACAATAATGTTTTAGTGTAATACCATTTCACTACAGAAGGTTGGACATCACTGCTACTATACTATCTGGTGATACATAATTAAGAGATGGATAACACAGTTAAAGTCCTGATGTTACTGAGCTGAAACTTCAGCTGCACAAGTACAGTCCTAAAAAGCATCAGAGATATGCTGAGGGAAGATGAGTCAGGGTTCTACACCATTTCATCTGTCACAAGAAAACCAAACACTGAAAAAAGAACAACACACTCAGCAGAGGTGTAACAGACCAGCCTGTGCATGAGTTCAGCTGATTTTCACTTTTCACCATCTCTCTATTTTCCTTCTGTGCTCCCCAGGGTTGAATGAGGTAATGTGCAACTGATGCACGTTTCACAGCAAAGACAGTTGAATAGAGAAAGAGCTGAAAGTGCTGGTGTCATTAAAATCTTATCTTTTTATAGACAAAGAAGAACAGCTTTCGTTTTACTCTCCGTGAAAATGACTTTTTATTAGCCTTGGAAAAAGGGGCATGTCTTTTATTAAGAATTCCTTAAGAAGTTTCCGGGAAAGAATTATGAAATTTTATAACTAAGTTCTGGAAAGACCCCACACTCTGCGTCCCTCCTAAATGCCCCTATTCTAGTTTCAGTACACCAATACTGTCTTCAGTTCCCATAAAATTAGTTCTGAATTACACAGTCCTGTAGGAGTCCGCCTCACAAATTATAGTTACAGTAATTGCTTTCTTTAGAAAACTACTGAATCCATAAAAATTGTTAACCTATACTCAGATAAAGATGCAATATTTTCTTCTTGGATAGAGATGCAGGTAAGGCACACTTTACATTTCCTGAATGGAAAGTTGAAGTATTAAGTTTTAAGAATCAGGCCCATAGAAGTTACATAAGAATCATAATATAAACTGGCATTTATAGAGCTTTGATGACATCCTTGCAGACCACTCATAAAATACTGTTAAGATAAACAACACAAGGAGAAGCAGTACCACAGTGGAAAAGCTTAAAGGGATGCAATATTCATCCCACCTTCTACAATCAAATAAACACAGAGCTCTGTTCGTGTCGCTCACCAACATTAATCAGCATCTTGCTTGTCGCAGCACCCACAGAGGACACTTGCACCGGGTGAACCTTATTTCTAACACGTACACCAGGTGTTCCTCGTGGGCCTTCTACTCCCATTTAACAGACCTCGTGTGGCATGATGGTCTTAATAACATTGTAATGGTGGAGGAATGAGCCGTATGCCCCCCCTTCGCCACCCTGTCCTGTCCTGTCTAATCATGATAGATGCCCAATAAGTGGTGTGCTTGCCAGTGAACACACACTGTGAGATAAGTCCTACAGAATAGAAAGAACTGAGTTTTATGCACCTTATACCAAACAAATGAGATGATGGGAGCCAGCCACAACTCTAGAAAAATGTGTCTAATTATTTGAAAACTAGTTTGGCGTAAGGTTAGCATTAGTTTTATTAAAGACTGAGTTTATATTTTTCCAGGGCTTTGACCACGAAGAGTGTATTTGCAATGAGATTGTTAATGGTCCTGTAGAGGTGATGTGGA
The DNA here is from genome assembly GCF_027409825.1 of Scomber japonicus. Taxonomy (NCBI): domain Eukaryota; kingdom Metazoa; phylum Chordata; class Actinopteri; order Scombriformes; family Scombridae; genus Scomber; species Scomber japonicus. The sequence goes on along the minus strand of NC_070586.1, from coordinate 34,384,059 downwards.
GTTCAACGATGAAGCAGCTGACAAGGTTTGCGCTGATGCTGTAATGATGTCACGATGCCAGTGATGAGTTGGGATGATGAAGTTTGCAACGAAGACAGTAATGAGTTCAATGATGATGATGATGATGATGCTGCAGACAAGCATCACGATGAGCAGAAAGCAGCTGTGAGGAGAGCGAGAAAGATGATGCTGCCGACAGAGTCAGTACCAATCTCTCATAAATCCACTCTTTACCTCTCTGAAACCTTGTCCAGTTCTTTACTGTCTCTGTCTCTGTCACACACACACACACACACACACACACACACACACACACACAGACACACATACAGTTGTGATGATGTAAAAGCCCCCTTATTGATCTTAACTTTATGATCTATACCTGGAGTTCAACCCAATTAACCTTCAAGCCAAAGGTGGAGCTCTCTCTCTCTCTCTCTCTCTCTCTCTCTCTCTCTCTCTGTCTCTCTCTCTCTCTCTCTCTCTCTCTCTCTCTCTCTCTCTCTCTCTCTCTGTATGAGTATGTGTGAGGGAGAGAAAGAGAGAGAGAGGAACAAAGAGAGTAAGGAAAGATAAAGGAGAGCCACAGAGAAATAGATGGACGACATGGCTGGGATTGGACAGCAGGTGCACAGTGCGGATAACAAACAAGGCAAAGGTTAATCACACTGACAGCCTTCATAATTCTTCTTCTTTTTAACAGGAAAAGGAAGCTAGTTTGAGACGGGAAGAAGATCAGTTAGACTTCATGTATTACCTGGCTCAGGTTTTCTCCTAAGTTAATATGAACGTTGTACCAATGAAAAGATCCAAATCAACAACAAGTATTTACAAGCCTTACTTAACCAATGGTTCCTGACCTTGTGGTCCCAAAATGAATTGTATACCCAATTAATTTTAGAACCAAGAACAAAGTAAAGAAGTAAAGAAAAGCATTCATCAGGATACATGCAACTAAAACCTACTATAGGATTTCTGAATGCAGGCAATGATGTAGAGGATACATACCTAAGCGTTACAGATAAACTGAACCTCCTAGTTTGAGAGATTGATTATGGTGGAGACTGTCCTCCCAAGAAAAGCAGCAGGATCAATTGGTTCAGTAAGTGCCACAGAATGACATATATTAATGTTCCAGTGACAGAGCACTGTAGTAGCTATACTTACTATGACAGGAGCAAAGGAGGGAATCAGGTGAAGGTCAGCATGGATGGATGGATGGTCACTCATCAAAACAGCAGACTTTAACAGGATATGACAGTTTTTTTCCTGTTTCCAATTGCAAATCAATATTGTTTTTTGCTTAAACTATGATGACTAACATAACCACAAGGTTATTATTGTAACCATGAGGATGAAGGTCTCCTAACCTTAAAGTCAAACTACTACAGAAAAAGCCCTGTGTCCTCCTTTTAGAGAAAATCTGAAACCAAAAAGGAGAAATTTATATTTCTAATTCTTTGGTTTCATGACGCTCCCCTTTATTGTATTAATTTGACATGATATTGTCAGTAATCTGTCTACACATTGTAGATGGTGACCTTATTTCGACACAGCCAATCAAATCTTGGGGGGAAAAAAACAATAGCAGACAATTACACTGAATCTGATAGCATTCTGCTTCACAACACAAGAGCCACAGACCCTGAACAACAACCCACATTAGCTTTCCTGTTAATGTCTCCTTCTTATCGTTAGATAAGTGCTTGGAAGTTATTACAAGCATGAACACACATCTTGTCCTACACTTTGTTGAATAGGCCGCCAAACAAAATCAGAGAAAAGTGTAGCGCTAATGTCAGTTAGCAGACTCAATGGCTAATTAGTTGCAGCACATTAAACTTTGTCCCTGAAAATTTCTGTTCTCAAATTTTTCTGCAAGCAATTCTGAAGGGTTACAAGAAAATGAACCATCCACTGGGAATGCACAACCCAGTGCATTCTTAGTGCCAGTCCCATGGCTGGATAAATGGGGAGGGTTGCGTCAGAAAGTGCATCTGACGTAAAACCTGTGCCAAAAATAATATACGCATCATAAATAAGTGATTTACTGTGTGATATACTGTATGTGCACGAGACAGGGTGGAACAGAAGTAAGGCTAGTACCATAAGAGGTGGGTTAAAGCTCTTCTACCATAGTGTGGATGGGAGGAGAGATGGGGTATGGGTAATCCTTAATGAAGAGTATGTCAAAAATGAGTTGGGCAGTGATGAGTATCAAACTGGAAATTGAAAGTACGATGATGAATATATTGATGAGTGATGAATATGCTCTGCAAGTTGGGTGTGAGATGGAAGAAAAAGAAGAATTCTGGAGTGAATTGCATGATCAGCTCTAGCAACAAAGAAAAGACAGGGTGATGGTAATAAGTAAGTCATAATTAGCATTTATAGGAGGTGGGTCACATCGATCAGACACTGACCTGACAACAGCAGACAGAGGAACAGTTTTTAAAGCTCGACAGCAAAGAAGTGATGCACTCAAAGAAATGCCTCTCAGTCAGCAGATGCAGTAAGAAGGAAAATAATATCAAAAACCAGTGAGGATATTTAATGACCAATCAGTGCCTTACACTTGATCGGAAGTCTCCACATCTGCTGATTTATTCCTGTTCCCTCTGATTGGTGCAGTTGATGCCCCACTGTGGACTAGTGTCAGGGACAGCAGTAAAGTAAGACATACTTCCTGCAGACCTGACCTTCAAAACCCCCACCCCCCCCCCCCCCCCCCCCCCCCCCGCCCCACTCTCAGCCGCCTCCTCTTCACTGACAACTCTCATTCCTATAGAAGCTGGTCACACAGGAGTATTTCATGGATTCCAGTAAAGGCCATTACAACAGCAATAGCACACACTTTAAAAAGTCCTTTTGCTCAGTATCCTGCATTCAAACATGTTACCTGTGCTAAGACGGCTTTTCTAACTTTGAGAAAGGCATTTATTTGCAGTGGCGTTAGGGTTCGTCAATCAGGAGGTTAAAAGATGGAGCTCAAATGGACACTGTTATACCTATACAGCTCCAATGTTCTCTTGGTGATGGTAAATCTGGAGCCATAGGACTCTTTTCATTAGACAAAACAAAGAAAAAATACTTCAATTTCCTTGCTTTAAAAAAAAAAAGTTTTTTGAGGAATGAATTTTATCTTCTAATAACGTTTTGAAACAGCTGAAATGTTATCGATTTACTGTCCAACAATCTCAAGACGTGACCATAAAACAATCATAGAAACCAAATGGCAACAATGAAATACATCCACACCAACACACATATGCATCCACAGCAAACACAAAACAAGCATGGATGTATACATATACACACATATACTCAAGCTCAAAATAAAGGGCATATATCTTGAAAAATGGGAGGTAAAAGAGAAGATATTATTTATTTGTAGATATTGGTCCCTGTAATCAAGTGTAATTTATCCAGGTGTGGCTCAAGAAGGTCAATCACCATCAAAACCCCTGATATGGGATCACAGAAATACTCACTCACACTCCTTCTCATGCACGGGTGCTTCATTCTCTACCTGTCTCAATGTCAAAACAGCGCCACCAACTCATTAACTCTGCATTGTGGTGGAGAATGGAATTGCAGCTGTTGGTACAGTGATAATGAAGGTTGGATTTTATGTCGTAGAAGTGATGCTGAAAAATGATATGCGCTTAAAACAATCTGATGGCTTTTGTTTGTGTCTGTGAAGAAAATGTGTATAATACACTTTTTAATGCTAATAACAATTCCTAATTTTCGTTCTCTGTTGAGCAATACGTTATGAATCTCTATCATCAGCTCATATACTTGCAGGGCAGTATTTCTAACTTCACTCAAAATGAGTTACTGGTTGATTTGTGATCAAGTCTGCAATATCTAGATTTGTGTGGAGAAAAAAAATCAATACAATGACAGAATTCCATCATGAATATTTTGTTCAGGAGCTCAGAATTGATTTGAGAGAAGAGACAAGAAATAGATGGCTATCCATCTTCATTACAGTTGACTGACGTGGCGTAGAAATTGGAATCATAACAGTCAATAGATCCAAGGTGTTTCAGGCTTCTGGGGGCAGTATGCTGCTACTGCTTTAGGCTTTAGTTTTAGTTTAATTTTCCTCTTCATCTCACATCTAATTCATATCCAAAGATTCCGCATCAGCACACATCTAAAATTACACAAAAGATGGTTTCAGATCAACTGATCTTTTAGATTGTTTAACTTCTTAATAGGAGAGTCCACTGATTTCAGCAAACTGTTCAGCAGCAAACTCATTAGAACTCTTTAACTCTACAGTATACCCTATCTATGACCAGTGGTGGAAGAAGTACTCAGATCATTTATTTAAGTAAAAGTAACAATACAGGAAGGTAAAAATAGTCCATTATAAGTAAAAGTCCTGCATTAAAAATCCTACCTAACATGCATTAGTATTATGAGTGATGTAGTATGCAGTATTACAGTAAAAGTAGTGCAGTATTATGAGTGATGTGGTATGCAGTATTACAGTAAAAGTAGCGCAGTATTATGAGTGATGTAGTATGCAGTATTACAGTAAAAGTACTGCAGTATCATGAGTGATGTAGTATGCAGTATTACAGTAAAAGTAGCGCAGTATTATGAGTGATGTAGTATGCAGTATTACAGTAAAAGAACTGCAGTATTATGAGTGATGTAGTATGCAGTATTACAGTAAAAGTACTGCAGTATTATGAGTGATGTAGTATGCAGTATTACAGTAAAAGTAGCGCAGTATTATGAGCGATGTAGTATGCAGTATTACAGTAAAAGTACTGCAGTATTATGAGTGATGTAGTATGCAGTATTACAGTAAAAGTACTGCAGTATTATGAGTGATGTAGTATGCAGTATTACAGTAAAAGTACTGCAGTATTATGAGTGATGTAGTATGCAGTATTACAGTAAAAGTAGTGATATATTATTATATATGACATCATTAGATTATTAATAGTGAAGCATCAGTGTTAGAGCATCATGTTTTGTTGTAGCTGCTGGAGGTGGAGCTAGTTTATATACAGTTAGCTAGTTTACACTACTTTATATAGTACGGTTAGCTAGTTTACACTACTTTATATACAGTTAGCTAGTTTATACTACTTTATATACAGTTAGCTAATTTACACTACTTTATATACAGTTAGCTAGTTTATACTACTTTATATACAGTTAGCTAGTTTATACTACTTTACATACAGTTAGCTAGTTTACACTACTTTATATACGGTTAGCTAGTTTACACTACTTTATATACAGTTAGCTAGTTTATACTACTTTATATACAGTTAGCTAATTTACGCTACTTTATATACAGTTAGCTAGTTTATACTACTTTATATACAGTTAGCTAGTTTATACTACTTTACATACAGTTAGCTAGTTTACACTACTTTATATACAGTTAGCTAGTTTGCACTACTTTATACAGTTAGCTAGTTTACACTGCTTTATCTACAGTTAGCTAGTTTACACTACTTTATATACAGTTAGCTAGTTTAGTCCAGTGGTTCCCAACCTAGGGGTGGGGCCTCTCCAATGGGTCAGCGGATAAATGTGAGAGTTGGTGAGATGATTAATGGAAGAGGAAAGAAGAAAAAACAATCAATCAATCAAGCAATCAATCTTTATTTATACAGCGCCAAATCACAGACAAATTACAAACAAAGGTCATCTCAAAGCACTTTACACATAGAGCAGGTTCTAAACCGAACTCTTCAGGTTTCATTTTAAAGAGACCCAATTCCCACATGAGCAAGCACTTGGCAACAGTGGCAAGAAAAAACTCCCTTTTAACGGGAAGAAACCTCAGGCAGAACCACGCTCAAAGTGGGCAGCTGGTTGGGGTAGAGAGGAGAGAGAGGAAGGATAGAGGAGAGAAGCACATTGAAAATCAACATTGTAGTTAGAAGCTCCGGGGCAGGAATCTATCATCCCGACATCTACAGCCCCGGATTAGCTGTGAGACCAGAAAGCACAGATAACTCCGGGGAAGAAGTTTAGGTTATTGAATGTATTAATAGTACATGAATGTTAATGGATATAGATAGATGGAGAGAGAGAGAGAGAGAGAGAGAGAGAGAGAGAGAGAGAGAGAGAGAGAGGAGGAGAGAGGAGCTCAGTGCATCATGGGAGTCCCCCGGCAGTCTAAGTCTATAGCAGCATAAACTAAGAGCTCTAAGAGCCCTAACTATAAGCTTCATCAAAAAGGAAAGTTTTAAGCCTACTCTTAAATGTAGGGAGGGTATCTGCCCCCCGGACCAAATCTGGAAGATGGTTCCACAGGAGAGGAGCCTGATAGCTGAAGGCTCTGCCTCCCATTCTACTTTTAGAGATACTAGGAACCACAAGTAGACCTGCATGCTGGGAGCGCAGTGTTCTAGTAGGTACATAAGGTACTATGAGCTCTTTAAGACATGATGGAGCCTGATCATTGAGAGCTTTGAAAGTGAGGAGAAGGAATTTACATTTTATTCTAGATTTTAGAGGAAGCCAATACAGCAAAGCTAAAATGGGAGTAAGATGATCTCTCTTTCTAGTTTTTGTCAGAATGCGTACAGCTGCATTCTGGACCAGCTGGTGAGTCTTTAGAGACTTGTTAGGGCAGCCTGATAGTAATGAGTTACAATAATCTAGTCTAGTCTAGACTCGTTTTTCAGCATAATTTTGAGACAGGATGTGTCTGATTTTTCATCTGCGTAATATTACAATATTACATTGTTTTATGTGGGAATTGAAGGACAAATCCTGATCAAATATAACTCATAGGTTCCTTACAGTGGTGCTGGAGGTCAAAGTAATGCCATCCAGAGTAGTTATGTCATTAGATAATGTGTCTCTAAGGTGTTTGTTTGTTTAGATCGATGTAATGGTGTAAAGGTACTAGGTCGAAATTAGACCGAACCATCGCTTTAAGTATAGCAATTGAATAAGTGAACCTGGTCAGCATTTTGTCAAAAACATTCCTCTATATTTGCTGCTTCTCTCCTTCTCTTTTCCCGCAATTTCCTCTCCAAATGTTCCTCTCTCACTCTTTTACACAGAAGATGGCCCTCAGTCAACCCTCAGACTGTCTCTGGCTGCAGCTCCTCCCTGGAGTGTTGAGCATCAACTTTGTTCTTCTGCTGGTGTGGTCTGATTTGCTCCATCCTCTGTTCAATTATTCATCACACGCTGGTTACTGAAGAGTGCCCACCTCTGTGGACCACTGTGTCCCTGTATGCCTGTTTGTGTGTGTCAAGTGTGTGTACTGTCATACCGTATAACACCATGCAGTGAATTCATTATCAGCTCAGTCAAGTGTTTTTGTTTGGTCTGTATTAAATGTGTTGAACCGAGTCATTAACACAGCCAGTCATGAATTTCAGCTTGATATTAATGAACCTCCATCTGGAAATGCTGAAAGCTGACAATGCACATCTGCATTATCTGCACATGTCACCCACATACAGTATGTCTGTCTCACTAATAATTACATTTGTTACTCATTCTGTCCATATTATATTATAAATTAAAATGTCAAAGTTATTGTTGTTGTTTTTATCAATGCTGTCAAACACCAAAGAATGAATGTTATTTTAAGAAATGTATTTATTTATGTATTATTTTTATCAGTTAGTCGTAAAAATAAAACCCCTCAAACTCCATTCGGAGCTGCGCTTTGTCAAATTTAGGTCAAAACCTTGTATGGCTGTCCTGTGTATAAAATGCTAGAGGGCCCTTTTTAAATTTGAACAGATAAAAGAAGTGTTGACACCTAATCAAGGTGACATATAAAGTTATGCCATTGATTGGCGTGAATTGATCACTCAGTCAGTGACCCAGTCTACCATCTAAACCGTCTAAAATGAGAGTTAAGAAGATATAAAAAAGGCTAACTCAGTCTCATTGCTGCTTGTTGGGACACATTCAGATTTGTTACCAATTGTGATGTAGCTCAGTTACTTATAACATGTGTTGGTTAGTTGACTAGTGGCTTAAATTCACAACTGTTGGTCAACTAGGAAAATCTTTGTTTGGGGCAGCCCTGATAACGTAGATACTTTATGTGAGATTTTATCCTAAGTACATTGCAGCATTGTAAGCTAATACATTTTTAGCATGTGTGGAGTTGGTGTTACTGCCTGCTACCCACCGAGCTACACCAGGAGCTAACACTTCCCACTGTAACACTGACATCATTCAATCAATAAGAAGACAATGAAACAAGCTGTGCAGAACTAAAGTTTACTGGAAAAAAATGTTTTAAAAACAATCATTTTTTTCTCACATTATTACCAACATTGTGCAAAGCAACAACATTTCTTTGCTATTAGTTCAGATACAATGGATTAAAGGTCCATCTATGATGTCTACTCTAAGGAAGAACCCAAAAGCTCAGGAAAGCTACCCAGATATATTCTTAACTTTACTAGTATCAAAATCACCAGATGTACAATAATGTTAATTGCTATTATACCTTTCATAATAAACATTTTCTTTATCAAGACATTGTATGAGTATTAAACCTGTTTCAAGCTTTGTAACATTTATCACTCCTACAGTCTACTGTGTGTTAATCTAAGAAAGCTATTCCAAAATGTAATGCTTAGTTAGATGACTTAGAAGTTGATGCAAAGTAAAACAGACATTACATAAACACATTATTCAACTCTTTCCCCAAAACACAATCAGCAGCCTGACTGGAGGTGTCAGAGCAATCAAAGCAGCATCAATCCATCAATCTCATCAAACTCAATCACGCTTCCCGACTGAGGCCTGGCAAATCTTCAGAGGCACAGTGCGAGAGCAGCAGGGAGGGCAACAACAATGCTTATTAATAATTTGTACTTGGGGGGGAAATGTCATCTTCATTTGGAAATAACAGGAGAGGGGGAGCGTTCAGAGATAAATCTCTTGATTTGTTGTTATTATTATGTTCTCGGGAAATGGAAATGGCTGCTTCAGTGAGGCGGCGTGACAAGTCAGACTGCGTGCGTCACTCGCTCGCTGAACTCCAGTGTAATGGATTTGCGCTAATATGAAAACAAGTCCTCATTAAAGAGTGTCTTGACATGTTAGATTTAAGATATCGTACACAAAGTTTGTCTGCTGTGTAAAAGTTGCCGGCACTCACAAAAAATATATAACCAAGGCTGTCTTTGCATGACTCTCTGAGGTTTTCCCCTCAAACTCATTAATGTTATTGCAAGAATTATGTTCACCTTTATTAGCTGAAGTCTTCTGCTTCCTCCAATGCTCACATGTACAGCAGTTCTCACTCTTGAGCTTAAAGTTGCAATAAATCTTTTTATATTAATAAATGGCTGTGTTTCTTGTTTTTTATTAGCTAATATGTGTTTTCTTTTTTAAAAACGAATGAATGCACCTCTAAACAAAATTGTCCCCCTTTTTTTTTTTTTACCAAGAGTTAGCCTGCAGCTCAGTTTTTGCATGTGATAAGGGAGAAATATCACCAAAATCACTGCTGGAAGTGGTCATCACTTTGCCATATTCACTTCAATGGGGCATGAACATGGCGATCTGCAGTACTTCAATTCACATTTAACAATTACATGATAAGGTTATATATACTTTGGAGAAACAGACTCAAAGGGTGGACAATTGGGTTATTTTCATGCTGCACTTAAAATCAATGTGGAAATAGACCATAAATTAATACTGATTAAGGCAGTAAAAGGGCACCAGAAAGCATTGAGCGCATTAGAGTGAGTTTCTGAAAAGCAAACTCTATTTTCGGACTTTGATGTCTTCATATTTTTTGGTTATCTGCTTGAATACTGCTAAAAAATGCAAATTCTTAGCTGCAAGGTCTTCTGTAATGTTACCAGTGATGCTTTGTATTTCAGCATGGCATGTAAGTGTCTTATCTGATCACAGCCTCAGGCAGAATTCGCTTAGCTCGGCAGTAGATAATTGATCTCCGGTATTGTAAGGTCTCAGTTTTCTTTGTGATCGGACAACTCATTAGAAATCCATCGAGCACATGTCCACCTTGAGTGTAACTCAACTTGCAATTAAACTCAATACGGCAGCAGGATTAAATATTGACTTGAGATGTAGTTACAACAATTGGGCGGGCATGTAATTAGGTTCCTGGGTTTAGCCTTTATTTCAAACAGTGGCAGAGGAGAAAGCAGAAGAGTCTTCTATGAGCAGGATTACCTCTACTCTGCAGTCCCAATATAGAATAGAAAGGAGATGAGCAGTGAGCAGACTGCACTATGCTGTTGGTGTCTAACATATTTCTCACTTTGTTTCTGTCCATCATCAGCGGGACTCCAAGTCAACAGTCATTCAAATCCCCAAACTATAACAGAGTAGTACAATACCTTGAACAATGTTACATATCTTGTACATTATACAAATTGATATAACCGTACAGAAATATTCTAACATAGTATATTGCTACAGAAGAAAGATTAGCAAAATACGTGATATTTAAACAAACACACATCAAAATGAAGCAAAATCATGAATATACAATAATAGTAAAGTTCAGATTCAACCTTTAAGATGAGAGGTGAGTTAGTTCTATACTGCACACACAAGACCTACCAAATGCCATGAGGTTCACTCACATGATAAATCTAAAACAGTTATGATATAATGTTTGAAAGGTGTGAGCCCTTCCATGGGCTACAATAAAGTGTTCTGTGATTTTAACGGACAATACATTAATTTAGAGTTTGGTATAAATACAGCTAACTAAGCTAGCTAAGAAAGCTCATTGACAAGACTGGCAGCACCTACTGGCCATACAAAATTGTATGAAATAAATATAAAATACTTTTTTAAATTACTTTTTTTAAACGAAAGCCAGCATTGAAATAATGGTTGAGTCTCAAATAATGACCAACTGGCACAAACAAATGAAAATGGACTTTTCAGTACAAAATAAAATTCTACTTTGACATTTATTTGAGTGCTGATAAATGACTGTCAGTTAAGCTGAACACCTTCTGCAGATATTCCACATTACACGCCTGCCAAGAACAGAAGAGATGAGTCTCTTTGAGCTACTAGAAGGCTTTTAACAAGAAACATCAGTACAGGAATTGTTCATTGATTGTTTCATTAATAGGAGCTTTACCAAGATTTGCAAAATAGAAGCCACCGGCAAAAATGAAAAAAAGTGTCTGTTAAAACAACAGATTCAGAGCAGCAACTCAGAGAGTGGTGAGAGTAACATGACTGTTTTAGTAATGGAAATGTATGCAATGTAAATGTAAATGATGTGGAATATATTAATAGAATAAGCAATTGAAAACTGATTTAAGGATGCTTTTTTTAAAACTAATATATAAAATAAACGTAAATAAAGGTCTGGTTCTTTCAACAGTTTAAGCTAAAGTCCTGGGCCAGTATTTGAGAATTTACGGTGCTGGATGGCTTCATTACACAAACTAAATAAGTCCTGTTTTTAGCTCCTTTTAGCAAAAAAACACCACCATGGTCATTTACATTCTAACAAATGATAGCAATTCATTTTAAACAGATCTAGTGATGCTACTTAGTGGCATAATGATAAGTTGACATCAGTATGACTTATTAAGCATTTTTATGCAGCACTAGCACAGACATAAAACAGAATTTACAGTTGTAGAGAAATCATTTAGAGGATAGCATCAATCCACTCATAACAGGAACCAGGTAGTGCAAAGTAAAAATCAACAACAGCTCATTCTTCCTTCATCCACTTAAAAGCCATCATGGATTGAACAGTTTAACCTCTCGTTTAACTCACAGCTCCAAAACAGTGATTCTTTCTCTTTGTATAAAACAGTGCTCTTAAGATACTTACTAATGTCAACTCAAGTTAAATAGCATGTTTAAAGAGATTTCACATGGCTAAACATCCCATTTTGAACCAGAACGTCCACGTGTAGAGCCCACATGTCTTTATGGATGCATTAAAGATGAATCATGTTGGCAATCCCACGAGCTAACAGCTATTAAAACACTCACTCACACAACGATGCTGTCTTCTTCAGGCTCAGTTGACTTGCATGGATCAGGGAGCAACAACACAAGCCACGAGTGTACAGATAAGCAGTGAAAAGGCTCAGTCACCCATGATCACAACACACACACACACACACACACACACACTCACTTAGACATGCAGGGAAGCTTGGATATAAATTTAGGAAGCATACAGTATGTAGATGTGTGATCACTGATATAGCACACACATCAGAAACTAAAGATCCTTCATCATGACATATTCCTTTAACCTTTATCTGAATCCAGCGAGGATAGAAGTTAACACCGTGATTAATGATTACGCTGAATATTTGTGGGGAATGTTTAATTGAAGGAAGGATCACAAGATCGTGTTCTTTCAGACCAGCTCAGCACAAGCTTGAGATGGAGAGAAGTAAATGTCACTCATCCAATGTGACACTACATTTATTCAGCACTGATACCAGCAGTTAAACCGCTCCACATTTTATATATAAGTTCTATAAACAAGTTTGCTGTTAGTTTGAAGTTGTTTTATGAAGTAGTTATTTTTCATTAGTATTTTAGATATACAATGGGGTAAAGCCCTTAATTAAAAAATAAATTCACTTGATTTTTTTCTAGGGATAAATACAAGTTAGGCCACTATGGGTCTATACGTCTGAATGGCCATGGTGTAATATGATAGAGGACAGTGTAAAAATAAAAAGGAATGACTGTTTCCTCCTGCATGTTAAAGAGTACATGTATATTTAAATGTATATTAAAGAGTGCAGTCAATACCTGCTTTATATGAAAGGTGCTAAAAAAGATGAGCAATATAAATACAAATTTAAATTTGAGCATTTTAAAGGGACACTCCACCAGATTTAGACAGGAACATCAATTCATATACTTTGCCTGTGAAAAGAGTTATATAATGTCCTCTGCTGCGCCGCAGGGAGCATTTTTTAAAGTAGCATGAAGGAACCCTGATTATGTCATTGTGTCTGATGATGTCTCAGCTTGGGTTGGGGACTTAACATTTTTCATGGTAACACTGTTACAAGCTTTGGTCATGGAGTTTGAAAGATGTTTATCAAGGAAGGGGTTTTGCAAGATGCTCTTCAGTTGCAATATGGGGAATGTGTATGATTCAGTATTTTTGGAGTTTGAACCATACCAACGACTAAATGTCAGGATCGTTCCCCAACTTCAGTTCCCCAACTTAATAAAAGTGCAAAACTTAATTACTGGAGTTTACTTTAAATGTTCTTTTGTACATGTTAACACAAAATAAAAGTCATTTCAGCAATAGCGCAAATATCTTCATGTTTTAAAATGGCTATTAATGCTAGAAATGGGTCTGGCATCAACTGTATTTTGAGACACAGACCTTCATATTGCGATATTAACACAGAAAAGAAAAAGTGGTGGTGAGGAGACACCCCCACCCCCCCAAAAAAAGAGAAAATCACCACCTTTACCACTCTGCTGCTACTTTGAGTGAATCAAGTTGAAAATCCTAAATAAGAAAGTCTAATTTACTCAAGAAACAGGAGTAAATAAAGTGAATAAATCAAATATAGAGTATGTATTTTTGTTAAGAGTATTAGTCAGGTGTCTCTACCCGCAATCTCTTTCCAGAGCTATGTTAACTATGGACACACACATGCAATACTGTACAAACACACACAAGTTAAACACACTAAGAAGGATCAGCACCCGCAAGCCGCAAGCTCAAGAAAGATTGGCTCGTGATAACTCGGTGGGTTAAAAAGTGTAACGCTGTAATGAAACATGCATGGATACATCTGTCTGTTCGGCTACAGTCGACTTCAGAGACCGTGGAAATGTAGAAAACCTCCTCCATTCACACACACTTGAAGATAAGTGAACCCTGATGGTCCACTGAAGATGACTCTGTGTGGAGTATGAAGGCTTTTGATTCTGATCTACAGTATGTTGCGTTACGAACAGTGAGTACAATTCTTAGTATCAAACAATGAATTTATCCTGAGGTAAAACAACAGTCAGTACGAAATACTAATACATTGATCTGAAGTTTTAAAAAAAGCTGTGTTAAATAGACACCTCTAACTTTGAATAAGACTAATCAAATTTCTAGGTTTTCACATGATAGCATGGAGAGAGATGCTTGAAATCTATTCTCTGATTCTCCAGTAAGCACTTGTTTATTTACATATAAGCTCTAATTTCCACACCTGACAAAGAAAAGACTTCCATCCTTATAAAGCCTCCGTCTTGAAAGAGAAGAGGTTGGCTAAAGGTGAAAAATAAAATCAGTCAACCTTCCAAAAGTCAGAAAGGAGGTCTTTCTGTTCTCTGCTGCGTCCTTTTTTCTTCTAACATCCTCTCTGAATGCAGGAATCTAACTCTACTTAGCGTCTTCTGACACATTTAGGCTAGGATGACAAGTCCCACACCCCTCCACCCTTTTCTCATCCCTCTTCTCTGTTTTCTCTGAGAGATAGGCAGAAACTGAAAATGGATAAGGGAGAAAAGGTACACCACTGGCTGAATCTACGGGGCCACCCTGTCGCTTCAGAAGGGGGGAAAAAAGAACCCATCTTCGCCGCTCGCTGCTCCCCGCTCAACCACAGAGCCGGTCTAGGAGCCTCTCCAGGGGGCCCTTCAACCAACGCTCTTGTCACCGTGAAGTAGGCTCAGACGTGAGATAACCGGCCGAGAAGCCAACAGATGCTGTATCGACATCACAAGAGGTCGTCGTAATCCAGCAGCTTCGAGTGCTGACGGCTTTTCCACAGGCGGAACAGACGGAAGTCAAAGTACATCTCGATCATCTCTTTGCCTGCACGAGAAGGAAATAAAGAAGATTGTAGACTGCTGGGAAAAGTCCATCCATTGTTTTAATTATTTTCAATACAGTATGAATGAATGAATCAATATTTATTTATATAGCACCAAGGACAGCGCAATGCCATCCAAGAAATGTATCATTAGATAATGTGTTTCAAAGGTGTTTGGGACCAAGAACAAAAACAGCTAACTTTTCTGAGTTTAGTAGCAGAACGTTGCAGGCCATCCAGGCATTTGTTCCTTAAGGCATGCTTGGAGTTTAGGTAGCTGATTAGATTCATCAGGCTTTATTGATAGATATAATTGAGTATCGTCTGCATAACAATGACATTTTATGGAGTGTTTCCAAATAATATTACCTAAAAGAAGGATGTATATGGTGAATAGTGTTGGTATCAATGTTTCATACCCTTTTCACTGAATGTGTGTGAACTTTGGATGGTTTGGTTTGTCAATAAAGTATCTGTCTTTCTATCTATATCTGTCTATCTATAGACAAGAATCTGACAGTACAGAGAATTCCTTGTACAGCTTCATATTGAGCGAGTTCATCAGTGGTGGTAATTTGAGACTTGATAGGTCTCTGAAACCATAAGCAAACAGAACCTCCCTTTTCCCAACAGATAAACACTCATCAGCAGCCTTGATTAACTGAAGTAAGCCTCTTTCAGCTTACCCCAGAATGTGTTCCCACTGCTTTAATCCTCACTGTGGGTCTTATCAGTGTCGGGCTGCGACCCTTACTTGGAACCTTGTTATGTCCATTCGAAAGGTTGATGGAAAAACACTTGATGACTGTCAGAGTATTGATGAAAATGGACAAACCATCAAATGTGCTGATGATTTGTGGCAGGAGCAGGGTCTGGGTCATATGCTTTATGTCATGCTGTCATCAGTCATTGCCTCAGTAGTATGAGAACAAAGGACACAAGGAAAGAACAAAGGAGATCACCCATTCCTCCAAAACCACCATTACTAACAGCAAACTGTGTTTCAAACCTGATGTCTTAACTTAAAATCAGCTACTGTAAGCCACAAACAGCTGTAACATCTGTCTAACAAACAGTTTTAGAAGAAGGCTGACTCAGTGACTACACAGGCTGCATAGTGAAAGCAGCTTGTCAGCAGCTCCATTCCTCTGTAGGGATGAAATCCAATAGCTTTTTATCAGATTGAGATCCAGTATCAAATCAACTTATTGAATCTGAATCCTTTCAAATTCCTTATCGACTATCACTGGATTTACCTTTCAGCAATTCCACCAACTTTGTAGCGTGGTCCTCAAAGTGCATTGAGTTGAACTGAATTTGCAAGTAAAAAGGCTAAAAGAACCACAATTAAAAGATGACTAATAACCTTTTGTTGAGCTTGAACATGTACTATACAGACTGAGGCCTTGTCAGAGCTATTTTGGGTATTTGGAGAATGAACATTTTCCTCTAAGTTTTGGCCTGTCATCCACACACAGACAGATTTTTTAAAACTCCTTCTAAAGTACAGATTTTTACAGATTTCTGGTTTCTTTGTATCCATGGTGACATGAAATGATGACATCTCATGTCAATTCACGTTGTTAATTTGTGTAATGAGTATGCACCTGAAACTACAACTGCAACTACTGCCAAAGAAAATAAGCTCATTACCACATGTATTATAAGAGCTGGATAACAACCCAAAATGTCGCCCATTCAGTCCTATAAGAATTGCTTGGCTGGCACATATGCCAAAACAGTTTCCAGCTTTCCGGTTTGTTTCCATGTTGTGTGGCCCATGACATATGCACTATAGTCTTCCCCTGCTGGTCCTGCCCACTAGTTCCAGCTCGGCCCATAGACTTTACATTGTGATGATGTCAAGGAAGGTTTTGCATATATGACACCTCCATGGATCAAAAATCCTAATAGAAAGAGTCATAATTTACCTTTCTTTGCAGTTTCATATGTCCTGTCAACAGTTTTAAAACACACTTCTCTTTAACAATGGTGGTTTATTAGGACAATGCTTTTTGGGTAGCAGGGGGATTTTTCATTGCAATACCTTGAATGACCACTGGGAAAAATCGGTGTCCTATCCAGCTCTTATAATACGCACGCTCAGAATGTTCTGCTCTGGTATCTGACGTACCATTGATATAGACTGTATTGCCACCTACTGGCCTGCCATGGTTATTGGAGTGATTCTAGTCATTTTTGTGTTCTTGTGTATAGGAAGATATTTTGTAAAAACTAAGAGGGAAAATATCTGTACATGTGTGGATAAGGCCTGAGTGCAATTACTTTGTGCATTGACTTCCATTAATCTTTGTGGTTTACCTTTTCCGAGCAATTGTGTTACACTCACTCTCCATATCGATACACCCTGCTTACTGACCCTTGGACAGGTCATCTGTCTGTATGACATGTCTAGTGTGTGTGTGTGTGTGTGTGTGTGCGCGCTCTGGCACTGACATCTTGTTATTGATTTCCTGTGATGGTAAAAAAATATATAAAAAAAGGAAGTCGATGCAGCATTCAGTCTGTTCAACTCATCTGAATGTATTGGTCTGCACATGGAGGTTGAATAGTTAAATGCAGTAGGGCGACTGGGACAGCTGGGAGGTCTGTTGCTGTGTGGCTGAATGCTTTGATTATCTGGCTGTAGTGCTAATTCTCCTTTGGGGAAATAAATAATTGAACTAAATTGAACTGAGGGACACTGTGGAGGCTGAATACATCTATATGTTCAGCTACTACATTCCAGTATTATGAAAAGGAGTTAAAAAAAAAAACCCCTCATAGAATCTCTCACCTCTCACATAATAGTCACATATGACATTAGAGTGATTTTTAGCATTAAGACTGCTAAAATGCTAATGCATTCTAATCTAATGCTTGCTGATCTATGACCTAGAAAAAACAACTGCTTTCACTGTGCTCAAGGCGATATTACCCAACTAGTCAATATGCAAAAAAGCCAACTGCAATGCAATAAACAGCCTCATGCAAAACACTATTTCAGAAGGCAGAAAGGGATTGAAAAGCCATCTCAGCTTCAGACTTTCATCAGACACCAAGCTTTATGGGTTGACCTATGACTTATTTTTTTACACATTCAGTTCAGGCATATGAATAAAATACATAAGAGATTATGTAATGCTTTGTCCCAGCACTACATACTAAGGTTGTATGTATGGAGAAGAAACGGAGAGACAAAAAAAGCGTTGTGGGTCAATAGAGGTATGGGATGCTATAGGGAGGAGAGGAGATAATGACATTTTAATAGGAAAATAATTAGCGTGGCATCAGTAGATGTCGGGAAAATGACTGATGAGGGATGCGTTCAGAGCTCAGCAAAGTTCACACCTGTATGTTTGCTCACACTCCCTAATGCGCTTTCTTCATCGTTGAGCGGCTTACTGGCATTGATTAATGCCAACTATTAACATTCAGCGGGCGTGCCGGCAAGGCAGATAGCACCAAATCGATACTGTATGTATGTTTTGTTTGTGTGCTGTGGTGCATGCATCTGTTTATGTAGCGTGGAGGGAATAAGCATGTTTTATCTATAAAAAATATATTAAAAAAATGTAAAAAGACAGCAGAAAACCAATGATATAGTAGGAGAGTGGATTTGCAATTATTCGTAAATGTGTGTGCGTGTGTCTCACCCTGTGCGGACAGCTCTAGTGGGGACTTGAATTCGACTGAGGAGGGTCTCATCAGTCTCTTCAGAGTCTGAATCAGCTGCAGGAGAGGGAGAAAAAGAGATAGAGAGACACAGACTATGGGTTAGAAAGAGCGAGAAAGAGAGAGAGAATACTTACATCCAAAATGCCACCAGGATATTTTGAAATGAAATCAAAGCATTGATGAAGCAGAGATAAAGCTATACACAGAGAGCAGGAGGAGACCCTGCAGCACTTTGATTCTCTTCATGCAGCACTGCAGATGAAAAGGTCAGTGTGTCACGTACAGTGCAATGGTTGAGTATAAGTGAAGAGGCACTTATGGTAATGTTTCCCCTCCATACAGGCACATCTGTCAGAGTGGATCTATAGGAAGTGAAAGGGCTTAGCGCAGCAGGGTCAAACCCAGCAATGCGTTCACCTGAAGTCACTGTACCTATACTGTTAAAGCAGACCTTTGTGTGTGACACTGAGATGGTTTATGTGAGAGGATATATTTTCGTGGAGTTCTCTTTGTAAGCTTCTCTGGCTTTAGCTGTCTGTTAAAGGGATGCTTTTCTGTCATTCACATTTAGGTGTTTCGTCGGGTAATGATCTGTGACGGTTTATTTAGACCTGACACGGCTGATATGGAAATATCGGGTGAGTATTGGGGCACCTGGTGCGTGACAGAGAGTGATGGCCCCATGGGGGAACAGCGGTGAGTTGAAAACCAATGATACGAAGGAAGACGAATGTTCTCTCACAGGAAACATACTTTAAGGGATGTATTTTAAAACATATTTTGCTGTCGAAGCCTTATATAAAGAATTGTGCTGGCTGTTTTATAATGCCAGCAGTGCTCAAGCATAGAATGATGTGACGTTTTAACTCTAATTTGCTCCAATTCTTAATATTTCTAATTGCTAAATTGAAAGTATGAGGGAGTATTGATTTATGCCTTTTTGTTTCTGCGTAACAGATGCTAATTGAGTGATAAATTAGTCACAGTGCTTTTAAGAAGGTATAGAACATGACATGTATTCAGTCTCTCTGTGCTTATTTAACCTTTTGCTGCTTAGCATTTACTCTAATGTGCCTCTATTCAATTAAGACTAGCGCTGTGTTAAAAGTCCTACGGTAATGTTGTTAGGTTCGACCTAGTGTAGACGTGATTGAGGTGCTTATTGATGAGGAATTGCCATCACATTAACATAACTAGGTGCATGTCTGAAGGAGTTTAAAGGCTTTATGCTTCATCAGGATTGATGGTTGAATAGTTTCAAAGGCCCCAACAAATTTTGAGACTTCAAACTTTCTGAGACCAACAATCTGACTTTCACACCCATGCCGTGATAGGCCAGCTGTGCAGCAGTGAGAATGAAGCCAGGGTAACTATTTCTGCCACTTTTTATTTGAATAACTAAGTGCAACACCTTGAATGCCAGCAGGAGATTGAAGTCTGAAAATGTGTTATTATATTACACACACACACACACACACACACACACACACACACACACACACGTACCCCTAATGACCAGATTTCCAGTCTGTGGACTTGTAGACAGTGTACAATCGAAAATTTCTATCCACATTTATTTAAACCACTTCATGAAATCTTTTTTTAGAAGTATAGTTATACAATATAAATAAATGCTCTTTGATTCGCACTACTGCTACATCTCCATTAGCAGCGAAGAAAGCCCCATTTCAGTAGTGACATTCTTCAAAGGATGTGGCCTGTATAGAAGTTGCAGGCTGAACCTGTGCAGCCACCATAAATGAGGCACTCTAAAGTAGATTCATCATGACAAGCTCTCATCACTGATCTCAAAGACCAAGATTTGGGATACTGAAGGAGCATCTCTTGGCTGCATTCAAGGAGCTTTTGAAATGTCCTGTCAACCCGCTGTGACACATTTGGTCTTGAAATGTAGATTTTTATAGAAAAATGTTTTATAGCCCCTGAAATTCACATTGGAAAAACACAGGAGCAATCTACTGACCCCTTTGATTAGATTTTGTGAATTTCTACTGCAGCTTTTCACACTTGATAACACGAAAAGCCTTTGGCCCTCATCGCCACGCTGCCTCCTCCTCCTTCTCCTTCTTGTCCCAACTCATCGTCCATGTCCCTATTCTCACTCCCTGAGGTCTGGTCCAGAGCCAGCTGGTGTGCCATCACACATGGAGCCTCAGAGCCAAATGACATTTGCACGTTTCATCTCCAGTAATCTATGCTCTCATCCGTTAGTTCAAAGAGGAAAGAGGGTTGGACAGTGCCTTATTTAGATTTATGTAGATTTTAGGGTAATCTTTAAAAGATTATTGAGAACTGTTAATATTGAGGGCATGAACATGTAAATTGGACAGGATGCTGGACATGTTTTCACTCTTCATGAGAAATGAAGAAACAATATTTTGGTGGCTTTTGTTGAATTATATATATAAGTGTCAGCTGAGTGTTTTAAAAAAGGTAATTGTCACTGTGGCATTTCCACTGGTTTGTGGACTGCCATTATGAAGCTTAGAGTTTACATTTTGAATTCTGCCATCTTGGTTTTCTGGAGCCAGATTTGGCCATATTTGGACGAGAAGGTGGAACTGACCCTAATTCTAGCTTAATTAGCAGGGTGCATATACAGTCTATGATTACATTTGGTTATGCTAAGGCTAATTTCCGCTAGTGAAAAACAGGCTTTAGACCCATTTAAAAAACACATACCCACCAAAGAACTAACTTAGCTTTCATGAATTGAATACACACTTGAAAAATTAAGGCTATAGCAACACTTGTTCTGTGAATCTGAGGTTATGGCATGGTTACGTTTTCTAACCCATGTACAGTAGTTGCTGTGGTAACAACTTGTCAATCACAGTTCCTCCACACTAAAGCGTACCTGCTTTATTGTCCTTTTTACTCTAAATGGGACCATAATTTAGAAAATGAACATCACTCTGTATGGAAGAAGACTTGAAACTAGGGATTGAGACTATAAACTCATTAGGAAACTGTTTATTGAGGTAATAAATCAAGTGGGAAATAGGGTCATTTTCTCATAGACCTCAATACATTTGGATGTCTTCAGAGCCAGAGGTGTCGCTAGGAAAATTCCATACTTTTGGAATGTGCTATTTACATTTTTAAGGAAACTAATGGATATGTTGGCTGTATGTATGAAACCTTTGTGACTAAAAGTTGCATCTCTTGACACATGAAATATGTCCGATCTCTAAACAAATGAGTGGCAAGATAAAATGATTTTGTCATGTCTATATTAACTCAAAACTCTCTTCAAAGAACATTGCAGCAGTAAGCAGACAAAAGGTTTATTGATAACAATGACGGTGAATGGATGCAGGGAAGGAATGAGTAGAAGGTTACTATGTGTGCTGCTAATGCAACCTGCTCTGGTGCTTAACCCTGACATTTCCCCGAGGCTTTATCATGGCAAGCCATCAATAGAGCCTGGCTCTTCAAGGCCAGTGTCAGTGCAGCAAATGCTAATGCAAGGAAGCCGTAACCAACTAATAATGTTTAACTAGAGCAGTGAATCTGATCTAATTAACACTTGTGCTATTGTTAAACTAAGCAAATACCTACAGGGAAACTAGATTTAGGTGTTAGAGGAAAGGTAACCAAGGTGTTAGCAGGAATCTCATCACTTATTTATGTCACACGTTTGCTTTGAAGTTGGTAATTCGCTTAAAATTGTGCTTGTATCACCACAATGTAAAGTCTGTGGGCAGAGAAATGAGCAATTCTTTGACTGAATGGCCGTCATTTTTTGTCTGGTATCCAGCTCCTATAATACATGATTTCATTGGAAAAGGAAGAAAAATGCTAATGGCTTCATGCATGTATTGCTCTCTTTATTACCTTGGTAGCATGTTTAGAGCTATATATAGCTATCTCCACCTTCCCACCTGGTTTTCTATGTCTGACTTGCTTGTCTGTCCTCAACGCATGCCCCGTAAGAGAGGAATTACCCATTTTGGTATTTTAATGCGGTATTTACAGAAACAAGCTAAAGACCTGCTGTTTTCGCATGAAAAAAAAACATTTTAGAATTTGGCCAGCTTAAAGTAAAAGTAGTCTTATTAAGGCTAGCTATATTAGTTTGTAGGTTAAAAAAACTTGTACAGGTCTTGTATTGCTCTTCATCTGTGTGCTGCCAGTTTTAAATGGTGTTTGTCAAGGTGAGACATTTTTCATGTTCTTGATAGGTTTTCCTATTTCAAAACTGAATATGCTAATCAGCACACACCTCATGTAGGGGGAAGCATTACATTCTTTGATTCTTTTATTCAGTCATGGTGGGGGGAAACTGAGTATTTGGTGTCACGGCAAACCCGTAGCCTTTTTGTTACCTTACATAAAATGTATTCCAATCAGTTCCACATTCTAAATTTGGGACAAAGAGGGCTCTGATGTCAGATTAGTATTCTGTATCTGAAGATACCTTTGAAGTAGTGGATTGGTGAATCCCTAGTTTTGATCGCAAGACAAAGACTAGGGATACATCTGACTAAATTAACACAGGTCTAGAAGCCAGTGAGCAAGTCAATTACCAACTGTGTCAAGAAAAAAAAGAAAAAAAATATAATATTGTATTGAGTCAGTGAGTGAGTGACTATGATGATATCTTGGCATTGACCTCTTAGACCTTATAAATGTTTAGAAATGCAAAAATGTTTCACTTTTTTCTTTCTTTTGTTCTTTTAAAAAAACAAACCAACCACGTTTCTTATGTATGATCTTTGTAGTGTAACAGGGCTGGTGGCACAGCCATAAGGTGTGATGCTGGGTGGAGCGTAGCATCATCTGAAGGCAGCTCGGTCAGTCAGTCTATTAATAGTGGCTACCCAGCTGAGCTTGCAGGAGCGCACATAGGCAGCAGCAGGGGGAAAATTTGTTAAATGCAGTGAATAAGCCCTTCCCTGTTCATCCCCCTCCTTGTGTGACTTGTACTGAATCACTGTGGAGAAGATGCCAAATGTCACAGTGACTGACAGTGTACTGCAAGCGGTTCTTTATATGTAGAAGACTCGGGCCAAAAGCACAAGCAAACAATATGACTGTTGGAAATGTTCTGAAATAATAATATATAATTTTCAAATTAATTCTAATTCCCAGAAAGAGATACGACCATGGTAATTAATTCCATAATAGCTCACAGATTTGCTAGCACTTGTGATGAACTACCTTTCCCATAAACCCCCATTACTTTCTGGGAATTTCTGACAGCTACAATATTGATATGATAGAAGAATTGCAGAGGTGTGAACAAATCATTGGCAAGTCTCCATTCCATCTCACATCTAAATAAAACCCCAAATAATACATTTTCATACGTCGAAGCGGAAAATGAATTATAGCTGAATGGGCATGGCTTCTTTTGGCACTTAAACTGAGCCATCATTAATGTTATCAGTTCAATCTGTGCTTTTCAGCCTACAGGTCGTTTACCTGCCTTGAATGTAATTGAATATCAACATATCGTCCTGGGAAAAGCACAGGTGTAATTAATAACAATAAGAATAGATAAATATCATCAGGGTGTTTAAAGGTCCTGTTTCCTGTTTATATGCAGACAGACTCACTGGCATGATTTATTGAGGCAGTTAAATGGAACAGAGCCATCGTTAATGTTATTAATTAAAAGTCTAACAGCACTTAATTATATCTGAAGCTTTTCGAAACCGTAATTAGGTCAAGATTCATGGTGTTTTTCTGCTGACCATGCAACTTTTTTCCTCCTGGGTCAAAACTGACCTGGTTTGACTGTTTATAAAGCATGAGGTATAAGTTGTTAGACCATTTTAGCCAACTTCATTCCAACTTATTACCATGTTTTACACACATTTTTGGGAAATTATGGTCAATAGGCCTCATTTAGATTAAGCTAAATCAAATCTTTGAGTTAACACTTGTTGTGGGTCAAATTTGGCCCAATCGGGGTTAACAGTTTAACTTTGTTGTCAAGCAAGTTTTACTGGCTGAGGAAGTAGGAAACTCAGTTTTGATTGGCAGCTTAACTCCGCTGTTGTCTTCCGCTGTGCAACTTTTGTTCTCCTGGGTCAAAACTGACCCGGCTTGGCTTGACTGTTTTTAAATCATAAGGTATAAATTATCGCCCACTTATGTGTTAGAACTTTTTAACCAACTCCATACCAACTTATTACCAAAGGTTTGACACATATTTTTGGAAAAGGCCTCCTTTAAATGATATTGACTTCATGTTTGAGTTAATGCCTGTTGTTCTATTGGGTCAAAATTGACCTGTGTACAACAGGAGGGTTAATTTATGTTCACAAGCTGTTGCAACAACCTAAAAATGAGATGCTCTTTGATATAACAAAAAAGAGCAAGGAGAAGTCAAATGTTTGGTAAGAGGTTTGTTAGCTTAGCATACGTAGCGGTGATTTTTTTATTTGGCTTGCCATTTCTTCCACATTGGAGGATTATGCTATACGTACTTGAACAAAAACTTCCCTCTAATTATAATTCTTGTTTTGTGCAGTAGAGCAATCCCACAGATAGTCTTTTAAATGATGGCTGTTATGGTAATTATAGTAATTTGCTTTTATGCTTATTACACTAAATCCCACATCTTAAAATACTATATGTGGCACCATAATGAGGTTTATCATCTTGATCGCCCTCACAGCTTTACACTGTGTTCAAGCACTGTGTTTAGGTCACTATCCATATTTAAACTTTCTCTATAAAGACGTCAGGAGAAGCTCTACATGAGTTTTTTTTTTACCATCAAAGTGCAAACAAAGCACTTACAGTACAGTGGTTGTAAATGCGGTTGCATGAGAAAGTATGAATAATTGAGTGTGTGGGCATGTTGGTGTGCATATGCTACGTGTGAGTGAGTTAGTGTGCATATACAGTAGAGGAGTGTGTATCAGTCTCTGCGGGGGAGGAAGGGTTGTGGCAGGGGGTACGAGTATGTGAGTAAATGTGTGAGTGTGTAATTGTAGCAAGGGTTAGCGGGTGTGTGTGTGTGTGTGACGTTACTTAATTGAGTGGGTGTCAAAGGAGTCTATATTGCTGTCATTTCGAAGAGGTGTGTGTGTGTGTGTGTGTGTGTGTGTGTGTTCTTCATTGTCCTCCCCTGTGCCTGTGCCTGTGTGTGGCAGGCTGACAGCAGGATCAGACATGGAGCCAGGCAGCAGCAGGTGCTGATAAGGTCATCATTCATACTCTCGCCTCATATATTAAAAAAAAAAGAAAAAAAAATCACTTTCACATGCATTCTTCTTTTATTTCTTCCGCATGCACAAAAATTGCTCCCTCTTTCATTATTTTACCATGCATATGCAAGAAGTGCTCTTAAGTTCACCTCATTAGATGCTGCAATTCTCTGCGATATCAAGAGACAAAGCCAACACATGATTTATCTGCACAGCACTATGGATACCATATGGCTCTGAGTGTGTATGTATGTGTGTGTGTGTGTGTGTGTGTGTGCGTGTGTGTGTGTGTGTGTGTGTGTGTGTGTGTGAGAGTGTGTTTGCATATTGGTAATTATGAGTAAGCATGCTGCATATGCATGTAGACACTTAAAGTAAACTTCTGACTAGTGGAGTGTGGGAGTCTCGTTTGTTCTCGAGGCTTGTTGTCAGGATTGAAAAAAAAAAAAAGACAACTTACCTTTTCTCCATTGGCGCTCCCCAGCACATAACATCCCATGATATGGATGAGGTTAGGCTCTGGGTTAAGCTTGCTCATCAACCTGCTGAGCCGCCGCCAAAACCTGAACACGCAGAGGAGAGGTTAATAAAAAAAAAAAAAGTCAAAGACAGCTGAGATGAGAGCAGCAGAAGAGATGAGAAAAGTGAATTTGTAAGAGGTTAAAGGTCAAAATGGGGATGGGGGTTTGATAAGAGTAGGAATAACAATATGATAAAAATATATTCTCAACACAAGCTAGAGGCACTCTGTGGTTGGAGATATAAACAGCATGCTTCAATGTAATTCACTGATTTATGTATAAAGGGTATAGGGAGAAGCTGAATTTGTGATCCATCCCTGCAGATTTCAAATGGAGCACTACTGACAGGCTGAAGTACCCTTGGGGCAAATTTTAGGACTAAAACAACATTTCTCTGTGCCAAAATGATGCAATTTTAAAAGCATGACGCATGTTGTCATAAACATTTGAGTTGTGTGAATGGAAATTTGTCCCCACAGATTTGTGGTTACAAGTCTTACTGGATCATGTCATCTTCCTTCTCCACTTTGGCAAAGGTAGCGACTTTATTCTTCAGCAGGTACAGATGTCCTGGTCCTCCCTGGGGAAAGGTGTTATTTTTATTAGAGAGATTCTTCTGAATGATAACGTCAGCTTCATATTTCTCTACATGCAGCAGTATGTAACTGTGTGTTATCCTCACACTCTCTCTTCACCATATGTCCAATATAAAGACTTATATATGATACAGAAAGACTAAAGACCAAACTTCAGCATTGGAAAGCAGTAAAACGCAACCAAAAACTGTTACAGAACCTAAAATAAAACACCAGTCACTCTTTTAAAATCTCAATGATGTAATAAAGTAAATATTGAACTATTCAGTCAGGAACATATTTTATCATAAATGAAACCATTTATTGCGACAAATGGAAATACTGTTTTCTTAGTGCTCTTAACTAAAACAGGGAGCGCAATGCAAAACCCTCAATGCAGAGTTGGCCTAAAGCAAAACATGAATTCCAGATTGACCCATGAGCCATGATGGGACCCTGAACCAGAAAGGTGGAGGCTGGGGTGATGGAGGCAAAGCTTTGCCAGCAGCAGTGTGAGCGACTGCAAGGATCAGTGTAGGAGGGAGTTATATTTAAATGGACTGCATGGTTGTTAGAATGGCTGTGATTGGTGTGTGACTAATAAGGTATGCTGATTCAATCAGTGGCTGTCAGCTGATTACAGCTGGGGCGTATGACTTCCCTGTCCTGCATGAACTAACACGCTTTTTCATGTTGTAAAAAAAAAAAGAAAAAAGGAATAATGCTTGTTTTTTCAATATTTCATTTTTTTCCTGGCCTTTCACTGACATTTCCCATCGTCACAGCTCAACGGATGTGCAGAGACCATAGACGAGCTGAGGTGTGGCGGTCACATTATGACTGTGATGTTGAATTTGATGGATTTGGAGCCGTATTAGTAAAAGTTCATGGGGGTTGTAGTTTTTTTTTGTAGGCTACTCACAAATTATTATTTTTTTTACCTTTGAAAAAATCAAAGTGCATGCCAATTGATCAATGTATTCATCTCATCTTTTTTCATAAAGACAGATGAAAGAAACAGTGAATGAGTGACGTGATGTGGCTGTGGTGTGATGATCCTGATGTGGGTGCGTTATGAATATTCCACCTACACTGCGGTTATGTGGGAGCTATTGGATAGGCTCTGTAATATGAGACTGATATCATATGTGAAATATCATCGACTTACTGTTGAGTAGTCACAACAGAACATGATGCGCAATAATGAAGATACATGTGGATAGAGAATAATAGGAATATTATGAAATGCTATAGTCTCTTCTTGGCTCTTCTACATGACAATATTAACTATGTTAATTTTACTATAAAATACCAAACAATGCCAGATATTATATTATGATATATGAGATTAGTAATATTATAGGAATATTACACAGGGCAAGACATTATAAGGTGTATGTTATGTACAGTATAAGGAATATCTGATATAAGGTATATTTTATATGGATATATATGGTATATTATTAGGTATTAGGTAAGGTATATTATTATTGTTATTATTATTATTACTATCATTATTAGTAGTAGTGTTTACAATAATAATAATAATAATAATATTAATAATTATAATAGTAGTAGTATTTTAGGTATTATTATTATTATGAGCAAGGAATTGTAATTGGTTCAATTATACTTCAAATATAAGACATCAGGAATATTACACAGAGCAAAAAAGTATAAGTTATATATTATATATAAGGCAAGGTATATTAATAGGTATAGTATATTATTATTAGTAGCAGTTGTTGTATTATTAGAACTATTATTATTAGTATTATTATTATAGTTTATATTATTATGAGCAAGGAATTGTAATTGGTTCAATAATACTTAAAAAAACATAATAGTAACTTCTAGATGACAATATGAAATATTTCCAGTACTTATTATTATTATTATGACACTGAGACGTCATAGTGGACACATTTCCTTATTCTCAGTGTGTTTGCCATCAAATTTTTTGTCTGCAGCTGCATCTAATATGATTTTGTCTGGAGGCTGATGGATTCCAGTGTGAATTTTCACAGATAAAAGTTCTGATAAATTGAGAAGAGGCTCATGACATGAGCAGCTGATGGCTGGTCGAGGGACAACCCACGCAGCTCATTATTTTTAATTAGATCCACCCTTTCAGTACCAGCCCATGCTGCTGTGAGAGCAGAAGCCAATTTTCTGTGTTTGACCTGTCGTAGTTTAATTAAAGTTGGAGGTAGAAATTGTAATTTTTGGATGTAGGCTGCCAATAATAAAATATTAATTTAAAATATCATACAAAGCTTTAAATATGGTATATATTTAAATAAATAACCAGATGTCTGTAATCCATTTCTAGTAGTTACCTTCTCTTAGTGTAACCCAATCCTAATTTGAAGGAAAAGCCAACCCAATAATGTCAATGTCTTCTGCCACTCACCTGGCAGAAAATGAGCATGTTCCAGATTTTGCAGCCTTTTCTGTAGGCAGTCAGCTTCTTCTCTATCTCCTCTGGGTGAGAGACAATCAAGGGACAGAGACAGAGAGACAGAGAGAGAGAGAGAGAGAGAGAGAGAGAGAGAGAGAGATGTTACTTTTCCCACCATAATGGTGAGACACATAAATTGGCTATCCCTCGAGATGGAGACACACACACACACACACACACGCACACACACACACACACACACACACACACACACAGACACACACAGACACACACGAGCAGAAAAACAATGAGTCATCTCTGTGCTCCAGCGAGCTGCAACTTATCCCTCCCTCATCTTTTTCACATTTACACCAAGAGAGTAATTTTCACTTGAGAGCTACCGTTTAAAAACATAAAGCACGTCACACTCACCAAGGATGTCATCAAACGTGGCATGTTCATGGTCCTTTAAATGGAAAATGAAGGCAGAATTAATATTTCATTAAACCCCATTGAGCAAAAATGTATTTAAAAAGGAAGAACCCACTGATTGTCTTTGCAGAACAATAATTCATTTGCAGCCATTAATGGAAAGAGATTACATTTAGTCTTTATTCAAAGAATGATGATTCTAAACTTTCACAATTACAGCCAATTAGACTTTTGAAGAATGACAACATTATATTTCTATTTGCTAGAACAGAGGTTTCCTACTTTGTTGTTGGGAACTCTCCAAGGAGATGATTAGGGGAAATATATCTACACTAGTGTATGTATTTCTTCAGTTGGTCCTCTAATCGTTGCTGTTATACTTGTGAATTACTGAATGCTTTTACATGTTCAGGATTTTCACAATTATTCTGATAAATAAGGAGAAACCCTAACCCTCTTTGATCAATCAATCAATATATTCAATCACAGGACAGGTCATAGTGTAGGTAGACATGTCTTTGCTTTGGGGTGATCACAAGACAACAAGAGGGACTCCAGCAGCTGTATGAGACTGTGTTTGCCAATTAGCTTTAAATACAGGGTACAGCTTATGTAATTAGATTTACAGGTATTTAGTCATAAACCAATGTACTGGAAGAAACTAAAAGGATAAAATGGTTATTACAATTCATTCAGATGGGAACATGAATGTCTGTACCAAATTCTATGGCAAACCATTGATGTGAGCCTCATGGTTTCACTAAGGGAAAATTCAGGGGATCACCGAAGCCATTAGGATTCATTTTCCAAGATTCATTAATGCCTGTAGAGTAGTTGTAGATGTTGAGATATTTCACGGGACATGTAAGAACTTTGATTAGATGAAAAGTCAGAGGAACACTAAAGTCAGCAAGATTCATCCTCTGGGTACCATGAATATCTGAACCAATATTTCATGACAATCTATCTGATAGTTGTTGAGATGTTTCAGTGTGGACCAAAACGGTGGACAGAATGACCAACAGACCAATCAAAAGACCAACAGACCTAACATTTCTATCTTTAAGGTGGCTAGAAAGGTTGGGAACCACACTGCCCTAGAATGACGATTCATTTATATTGTTCTGTTCATCTAGTTGGATTCACACATATGAGCTTGTCTTAATCTACAAAGAATTAGGAGATTCATTCACTCACTTGTGTCCCAAAAACAAGTGATTGGATTTTTTGGCAATGCTTGAAAGAATATTGATTGTCACTACAACCTTCTAGTGTTTTGTTCTCCTTCCTGGAAGAGAAAAATAACAGCTGGTACGCAGGAAATGATTGACTTTATACTTTCATCTGAAGAGACAAAGAACAGGATGCCACTTAACAGAACCTCAAAGCAAGACTTCATTGAATCTGGTTTCAAGTAGGTCACAGTAAGACTCTGTTACACCTGACTGAATGAATCCACCACTTACTGGCCTTAGCTTCTGATTGTCTGACTGGATAATATGATGGCTGTTCTTTAACTTTAGTTCTGAGCTTTTCTGTCAGTTGTCATAGTTTTAACATTGGTCCAATACAACTATTGGGCAGAGGTCCCAATTAAGTCTCATGGTGAGAAGCTTTATCAATGTACAGTACTCTATTAGTGCAAGACTAGTGTCCTCAATCTACAACTACCCCCTTTGAGTCATATTTAATTTAAGATGAAAGGGTGTGGCTACATCATTTTTTGGGGTGAAACAATTCATCCCCACTTTATCCTAACTGTACTTCACCTACATAATCAGTAGGGCTGAGGTATACGCTGGCAAATAAAAGTTGACAGACGGGTTGGAGCTGCTGTGGCAGTGGGGCAATCACATGTTGCATTAAATTGAAGAACACTTGCGTTGATTGGCTGTGAGCAAGTTCATGCAAATAGTCATATTTTCTAGCTCTGGGTCCAGAAAGGAATGATTGCAGGTATCATTTGACGGGCTATTTTAGGTTCTAAATATGACACTGATGGTCATTGGTTTAGTTTGTCAGTATGGGTAATCATCAGGAGGCCAATAGCCACAAAGTCTTAGCAGTTGCATAAAAAGACTAAAAAATATGCACACTTTTGCCATTTCCATCTACATGGACATGACAATATTTTGATCATAAAAGTTGTTTAGGTTTGGCTGTCTGAAGTGCAACACTAAAATGCATCATACAAAAGAGTATAATAGCTGTCAATCTGCAATGAAGCATGTTAAGATGCTGCCATTGTGTGATCATATACAGAAAGTATTGGGCTTTGATGCATGCAATACGCCATCTGTGTTGGTCCAGATTGAAATATCCTTCCAGATGTTAGATGGATTTAGTGAAGGCATTCATGTCCCACAGAGGAGGAATCCTGACCGTGGTTATTCCCATACTTTTTCTAGCGCCACCAATGGATTGAAATTTCCACTGGTTCAACACAGTTCAGAACACCTATAAAACAAATGTCATTTATGGTTTGTTTTATAGGCTGACAGTGACAAAGTGTAGCTTACACTGATGAAAGTTCAGTCAGGTATGCCATTATAAAGCTAAACCTGGCAGGCTGAGGTGTCTTAAAGCGGCCACAGGGCGAGGATAAACAGTTTGATTTATATGACTTGGCATTTTCTCTGGCACTACCATGGCTGGTATAATACTTCATGGTAGAGATATCTCAATGTTTTATCTTAATTTTCATCCACCTAACACTATTGCTTTTTGTTTTATTACATAAATAAATACAGCACACAATGTCTTCAATCTAAATGTGGTGGTATTGTAAAGCTGTGGATGGCTACTACTCACATAGAGAATAGGGATGATGGAGGGGTCGTCCCTACGAATGATGTTGGGAACATATTCAGCCTTCGGGACCTTGGAGGATATCAGCTGTAGAAAATTGGAAAACATGCACAGAAGCCTCAATGCCATTGGCCGCCTAGATATGAAGAAATTGCCTGAGATAGGCCGATTGTTCAACTTCAAAGTCAATTTTAAAGTTGATTGTTGCTAGGATCCTCACCATGATTTTAGGAGGGATAAAATCGTCCCCTTCACAGGCCGCTCTCTCCGCCTCCCTCTCCTCCTCCCTGTCGGCATCCTCATCCGGCCCTTCATCTAGTGTCCCTGAGGAGGTCTGAAGCTCGCCACCTGGCTCACACAAACACGCGCGCACATAAACAAGAACAAAGGGGGCGAGATGAAAGGATAACACACAAACGGGATTAGAGAGGAGGGTGCACCATTTAAAAAAGTGTTGCACCTGTTATTTTTATTTTTCCAGCACAGAGGGGAGGAACCGAGGAGTTAAAATCAGACAGCAGACGACATAATAACGCTCTCTCCTTATGCACCCCGGTCAGATACAGACAGATATGACACAAAGCAACAGGCAGATGGGCAACAGGTTGGAGAGATGAGAACGGATGTGTGGATGGATGGCAACAGCCAGGTAAACAGAGAGTACGCACACACAGCGTAGATACAGGCAAACACACACTGAGACTGATGAACTGGAGACACAAAGACAGCCGGAAACTGTGTATGTATCTCTCTGAGTGAAAGTGTGTGTGTGTTTTGTTTTGTCTGTGTCTGCAGGCACACTCATGCATAACGCGTCTGTGTGCTTTCATGTGTGTGCACAGCATGTAGTCAATATTCTCCTACATACAAAACAGTATGCATGTGTGTGCTTCTGTGTGCATTATTTTCAAGCATGAGATGCTGTGCTTTGTGTGTGTGAGCATGTGTAAATGTGCTTTGTTGAGAATCACGCGTGTGTTCTTAAAGTCTGTTTTTGTGTGTGTGTGTGTGTGTGTGCGTGTTGTGCGAGTGATTGAGAGAGAGCGCATTGACTCACTGTCTCTGGAGTCATGCAGTGAGTCAGGCTTGACAGGGGTGGGGTCACTCCACGAGCGGCTGAAACTCTTGGCACGGCGGTCG
Organism: Scomber japonicus; assembly: GCF_027409825.1. Lineage (NCBI taxonomy): Eukaryota > Metazoa > Chordata > Actinopteri > Scombriformes > Scombridae > Scomber > Scomber japonicus. The sequence goes on along the minus strand of NC_070586.1, from coordinate 34,350,537 downwards.
GCGAAGGCTGATGGATTTAGGGGGGAGGAAGAGAGTCACTCACACACACACATACATACGTACACACTCTCCAAAAGGATAATCAAGCCCAGAAATCAACGGTTGTGTTTTGCTGATGGGTGTACTCTGCGTGCTTGTGAAGAACATAGAACATAATTATTTATAAGTGATTCAAGTGTCCCCGTTAGATAACTGGTTTCAGTGTTTCATAATAACATGGGGATAGCTTGCTATTCAATTATGTTGTTTACTGATTTTCATTTAAAAAATGTAGTAGGCTGAAATTATGATGCTGTGTTATCATTTTTCATTATTATGCTGTCCAAATGAAAGATTCCAAGCAATGTTTAGCGTCTCATCTTACAGTGATGTAGAAATGTACCAGTGCATTTTGGTACATCATGACATCACCATTGGGCATGGTTACAAGTGCAAGAGAGCATACATATATTAAATGTGTCAGGTGACATATTGAAATTGCTTGTTTTGTCCAGCCAACAGTAAAAAACATAGTTTGTTTTTAATTAACTGTCACATAAGACAAAGAAAAGCCAAAATCTTTATCTTGATACTGAGGTATTATTATTTCCATTCATATCACCCAGCACTACATTATTGTTCACTTTGGTGTCTATGGTTGTCTCACAAGTCACACTAATATGCAGAATTATCATGTGACTATATTTCAAATTATACTGATGGCATCTGTAGAAAACAGACAATACAATGAAAACTGCTAGAAATTGCTGCCAATCCCTCTCAGTCAAAGTCAAAGGTGGTTCCATTGACTGTAACTTGTTAGGCTGATTGTATGAAGGATTTGTAGGATTTTGAATGATGAATCAGCCACAATAAGCACATTTTCTTGAGGAATCTTTACCTAGATTTCTGAACTTCTGAACCCAAATGAGACAAAACACTTTATTTTGAATAGGAGAGTCAATTAAACTTTGTGACTGAGTAGAATACTGCACAAATGTCAAAATCAAATCAGAAATACAGTATATAAAATAGATACAGATGCCTTTTAACTTTCCACTATAAAATCAATATGATAAAAATATATAAAGCAAATGAGTTCACAGTTACAGACACACTAGCACTCTTCAGTCTAAACACTTAAATGTAGACTGACCCAACTGTCCATCAACAATGATTTTAAGGAATGCCGGTTTCACAAACACACTGTAATACAATATCCCAGCAAACATGCACAGTCCTGACGCTTCATGCATAAAGCACAATAATTGATAAATCTCAAGTTCAAATGGTTATGATGGTACACACTGTAGCGCATGAATGCATGGAAACGTACTGACATCAGCACATAGATACACTGAAACACTTACTCTGGACCTTCATCCTGCGGCTGCCCACCATCCTAAGGTGTTTGCGGAAATTTCTAGCATTTTAGCAAAGAGAAAGAGACAGTAATGTCAAGAATGAGGCGCAGAGTCAGCGAATAAAAGAACATATCAAACGTACAGACACAGATGAATAATAAACACAGACAAGAAACCATTCTGAATCCTAACCGGAGCTGTCAGCCAGTGAGTGCACTACTTCATCTTTTAGGAGTTTTGTACCCAATGCGTGACAAGAATATTAGTAACAATATCACAATATCTGTGAGTCTCCGGGAGAAGCGTTGTCTACTGCACATGCTAATGTGTTAGCATACATTATGTCAAAGAGTAACTCATGCCCCAGTTTGTGCCTCTCATGTATAAATATTAAGCATCAATCTTCTAAAAAAAAATACTCTGCAATATCCAAAAACGCCTGGCTGATATTTAATCTCCTGGACAATATTAAAGGTTTTCACCCTTTACCAAAACAAATATGCAAGCACGAACTGTCCTTACTTCATTTGTATAATGTGACAAAAATGAAAGCTATTATATTGGTCTACATGAATTTATTATATTATATTATACAGACACCCCAACCTGCAAAAATTCTTATAAAAATTGAGTATTTTTGAGAGAATCAGATGCTTAGCTCTGTAAATGTTCTTATATACTACATAATGCACAAACTGGAGCTAACGTAATGCTAAGTTAGCTTTGTGAATGAACTGTTGCTACACTGACTGGTGAACCCATTGTCTCATTAGCGACCAAGCTAATGAACTCACTAACGGACTTTTTAGCAGGCTGAGTGAGCGTGACCAAGAAGCCGCTAGCTCTCCCAGTAAGTATTCTCTATGTCACCAAGCTTCTAGCATGTTCTATTTCACAAGGATAGGTGGTTGAACTTTGCTTCGCAACATTCTGGACAACTGAAAAATATGTGTGATACTGAGGTGGTTTTGGTACTATTCCTTTTATTATACATCAGGCCAAACTCTCTGTAGCGTAGTGTAAAATGTAGTGCTATAAATGCCATTGAAGTGCTTTCTAGTGCTTTAAAACCATTGTTGTGCTTTAACTGATGAGTGCTTCAAGTTACTCAGATGTATCATTTCTTTATAAACCCTGTCACGAGACTAAGACAAGAGAGACATTTAGACTAATTTAAAAGGCTAAACTATTAAATACACACTCTACAATGAATATTTAAAATCTCAGGCTGAATTCTTTCCTTTAGTTGACACTCCTCCCTTTCTGCTCAGCTCAGTGCTTGCATGGCATTACTCCCGCACAGATTTATGCCCCTGATCACAAACAAGTGGCTGGGTTTTTTTTTTCTTTTTTTCATAAACGCAGCTGCATGATTCATGATTCTTTCTGCTGGAGAACAGGCTTGGGACGAAGAGAGAACAAGAGAAACAGGGTGAAATAAGGGGAAACAGAATGGAGAAACTGCCTTAAGTGGCACCAAATGGAACAATGTGCGTCCTAAAATGCAGCTTTTTATTATTCATCAAGGCTTGTCTGAATGTGAGGGCTCAGTGTAGAGCAAGAATATCTTGCATTCGCTTCCATTTTTTTTTATCATTCCTGCCTGATTCTGTTTCTATCTCATACCAGAAAGCCTCAGATCAAGCATTTCAAAAATGACTGGTGGTAAAATGAATGGCTGATTAAAGGGCACTCCACTGATTTTACACATCAAGATTAGTTTACTTGTAATGAGAGCACTAATTAGTGTGACTCTGGAAGAAGCTTTCTAAAGTCAGAGAAGATAATCCGAGTAATGTCACCAGAGGTTATCTCAGTTTTGGCGTAGAGTACACATTTCTAATGGAAACTGGCAGCGTGTTTGAAAGACACAGGGGTTTAGCAGGCGGGGTGTAACAAAGAGACACTATTGAGTTGTATTATGGAATATAGTATTAAGGCATTATGGAGATTAATTGACTCATATTAGGAACTAAACCTCAGCCTCTAGAGCTTCAGTTTGAACTGTTCTGTCCCCCAATTTTACTGAATTGTTGAAGTACACCTTCCATATATCTAATTAATTCAAGTCATTTTTTTAAATATTTTTGCACAATGTGTAAAATGTCTCCATCATGAAAATTATTATAATATTATTTCGGGCTGGGTATCATTACTCTATAGTTGTATTGTGTAGATTGAGATAAATTGATACCAAGTAGTATTGAAATGTCTCCCATCAAATGAAACCTTTACCTTACGATCGTCTGTGAAGTTAAAATGTGGAAAACTTGTACTGTATATGGAAAAACTGGGATCACTAGTAATATGATTAAACATATTTTTCTGCAACATTGCTTCTATTCACATGATGGGTATCACATGAAGTACTCAATTGATATCGGTACCACTTTAATTACTAAGGGTACTTGGATTGGTATTGGTACATTTTAAATGATACCAAGCCCTAATTTCATTGAGTTGAGTTATTACAATGTGGAAAAAAGGTAATTTTCAATCAAGGGCTAATGCTGGGTACATGAATGTTGTGATCTCCATGACGCTAGCTGACTTTGGCTAGCTCACATCTGCAAGAGGAGAAGACTTCACACATCTGCACGCTTGGTTTGTGTTTGTTAAAGAGCATCATATTGGGTTATGAGAGCTGGAGTCATAGTTGAAACAGAGTGTGGATTCTCCTTTGTTTAGCGCATCACTGCCACGTTAGCCATGTTGCTAGTATTAGCTAGCTAGCTCTGCTCAGGAAAAGAGATATAATTGTTTTGGCCATATTGCCCAACTCTACCTCCAATTGATTAGTCAATATCCATTATGATAATCCACAAACCATTTAAATAATTGATCAAATAAAAATAGAATATATTAATAATATTGGACCCAGTGTTCCACTCACATATCTGTCCAGTAGCTTTACTAGTGTGAAACTGTGACAATGTTCATAACAACTAATATGGCTGGTCCACAACCCTACAGTTCATTATTTTTAATAAGATCCACCTCTGTAGTCACTTATCACTGGCTTCACTACCTATCCTTAACAGTCAACACCACTGTCAAACTAGTGGCCTTAGCCTCATTATTTCTATGTATGCTGCTGGAATGGGAAGGCTAAATGAGCTTTTGTTGTGTTTTTATGTGCAATGACAATGAAAGTATCTATCTATCTATCTATCTATCTATCTATCTATCTATCTATCTATCTATCTATCTATCTATCTGTCTGTCTATCTATCGATCTGTCTATCAATCAATCAATAAGCCAACATCAACTTGGTATATTAGTGTAACCCTCCCACAATGATTTTCACTTTTAATTCCAAGTTATTTTGTATCCAGGTTGCTGTTTTAAGATATACCAAAGAACAATGTCAGTGTTGATGCAGAGCCTAAAATAGAGGGATGACTCACAGGAGAGGGGGACCCATCCGTCAGCCAGCGTCGTATTTATTTTACTGAGTGACAACAGCTTTTAAAATCACTCACACCGAGAGTCAAATTCATGGCAGTGTGTGTGCATGAATATGTGCGTGTGTCTGCAGATATGTCATCCAACCCTCGCAAAATCCGCCTGTGACCTTTTACAAAAAAAAACAAAAACGCCTTGCTTATTCAAACATTCATAATTGGATTTGTGAAACTAACTGAGATGTACCTTTCTATTAAAGCACTGCATTCTGAAAGTCTATGTGTGTGTAGAGTAGAATAATTTTCCTGTGCTAGAATTTGCAGCACGCACACACACACACACACACACACACAAACACACACACACACACACACACACACACACACACACACACACACACACAGGCTCAAACAACGAATGGCATGTTTCAACCTCCAGTGGATGTGAGGTCTATTGCCAAATATTGATCAATTATTTCACTGCGCCAGCTCCAGCCGCAGAGCAGTGAGCTACGGCTCTGTATTGATAGACCCCACTTTTACACTTCAGTGTTCAGTGAGGAACACTGATTAAACCTGCCACGCAGAGCCTCCAGGATTCACGACACACACATACACGCAAAGACGCACACACACACATACGCACAGACACTACAGGATACAGTTAAGAGGTTTATGATGGCCTCTAAACAGCTTTGTAAAAGCATGTTAAATGTTAACCAGTATACACCTCTAGCAGTAAATCAGCAGGGTGTACATGATGCTTTGATTGTAGTGTGACATCATTTCACTTACTTGTCATGACAGTTCAATTAAAAATATTGTCGAACGTGTCACATGATCAAGAAAATGATTAACAAGCTTGATTGAACATTTAAATGATACCCTTTAAATTCTCATCGTAGTCTTTAAAATATATTTTTATGTTCCTCTTGTCTCTTGTAGCTATGTGGAAAACTATGTGTCTGTTTAGAGCTGATAACTAGAATGATTATTACATTATTTTGACAGTTATCGTGTCAATTAATTTGAACTCAATCACTGTCTTTATCAGTGGATGGAGTTTGCTTGGATTGCCATGGAGATGGCTCAGTTGTCATCATGTGACTTCATAACTGAGCAATCTAATGATAAAGACTCTGAGATGTAGTTGAAAGCTTTGGGGGGGGGGGGGGGGGGGGACATGTAAGTGGACTTACTGCGAGTATTTTGCAAAGTAGATTAATGAATAGTGTGGATGTTGTTCGAATTCATTAGTTAAAGTCAGTAATTTCAGCTCCATAGGTATGTGGTAAAGGGTTATGGTGATTATTATTAGCTGTAGTAGTGTCATATTTAATTTAATTTGTAATCGTAGGTTTTGCTATCCCCTTGTGAGGTGAGTCACAATGTGCAGATCGGTTTAAAATGGTTACTCCACAAATGTTCACAACCTTATCTCCATGTACTGTACTGACATGCCTAACTTCATCATATCACAGCCTTTTACTGAGTCTCACAGGAAGGAATGATTCATTACCCCATAATTCTACATATAATAATGTAAGCACAGTCTAAGAAGCACTAAGAAAGACATGTGTGTACGTGCCAGTCAGAAAATAATATTTTCCATGGCCATGGTTCAGTATAATGTAAACATACTGTAATTTGCACAGTTTAAAGCCATTATTCACATAATGGCCAAGTCAACACATATAAATAAGGTGCATACATTTAAAAAGTCTGGGTTAATTACCTGTATTGTAGCACACAGGGTAAACAATATGTTATATCAACAGCACTCATTCCATCTGTCTCTTTTCAACAGAAACACTGTGTGCAGTCATAATTAACTCCAATCCCTTCTACCTGTTCACAGATTTCAAGTGATGTGAAATTACAGTCTCTGAAACTCTGTTATTACTTCTGTATGTGTTCCAAATGAAAAGCCTCCCGACAACAGAAGGGTTTATTAGCCACTAGAGAACTTTTTGTGTGAAACCTTTGTAATAAAAATTTACAGTAAACATCGAGATAAAGTTGAAAATCAGCCAAGTGGTCCATTACGAAAACAAGAGATTTTAAGATCTGATGGTGAGGCGTGTCAAGAAGGGTATTTTCTTTGCAGTGTCACAGGGAGACTGTCACAGGGTTTACGGGTTTAGCACCACCACAAAGGACAGGACAGGACAGCCAGGACACGGTACCTCTCCATCGCGGTAGCTGCCTCCTGCTCTCTTTTCCGCCTCTTTCTCTCAGCAATGCCCCGGAAAGCCCTGCCGGGACGTCAAAGTGTTAAGTGGTTTTGCGGGGGAAAATAAAATTTAACGTTTAGCTGCGCCTGACCTAACACCAAAGAATTTTTGTCTGAACCCAAACTGACCCAAGGGGGGGGGGGGGGGGAATAACCTTTGTAGAATGTATCTGATCTTTTATACTATACTAATAGTCTAATATGTTTGGATTTGACCAAGAGTTTTTGTAAACTGGGCATTAAACCTAGTTTAAGGGCTAAAGGGCTTAAGATTAGGACTTAAGCCCTTTGGGTCTAGTTGGGTTCGGGCATAAATATAAAGTTCTAGTCAGGGTGTGATGGGGCAACAATAAAGAAAGGGGTTCAAGGTGAGGGGTTTTAGATCTATAAGGGTTAGTGAAGGGTTTGGTTGGAGTTGCTGAGAGGTTAGAGTTAGCAGCACAGTGACGTTTTATCCACCAGAGGCAGAAGACGTTGTGAACATTCTCACACACACTGTATACACACACACACACGCACACACTAGGACCACAATGCAAAATAGGGGTCTACAAAAAGAGACACCTAGTGGTAAACCAAGAAACTGCACATCCTGCCTATCACTGTTAAGTATTAGCCAATCAATGCCTCATACTAATGACTGACCGTACTCTACTGTTTGAGTCTTTACTATGATTTTCATTTCATGTACCGGTCTTGATGTGTGTTATGAGTGTAACTTGGTCAGTGTGGGTGTGCCTCTCCCACAGGGGACAGTAATGGCTCTGACAGGATGTCACACATAATGAGAATCATCTGTGACAGTGTATGTCAGAAATGAAGTCATGTCCTGCAGTCTGCTTTTGACTGACAGACAGTTGATGAGCTGTGAGGCGACACAGTGGGCTGAAGTCTGTACAGTGCTTATTATCCAGCAGCCTTCACAACCCTGCCTGTTGTATTACTATTACATTTTTCTTCCCTTGTGAACTCGTCACTTTCTGTTCCCTCTCCTTGAAAAAAGATGAACATGTTGGAAGTGACTCTTCCTTCAGCCTGTCACTTCTTCCACCATCTGTCATCACGAGAGGCTCTGAAGCCCTTTTTCCTCTTTAGTGCCATAAACCAATCCTGCACATTCCAAAAAAAATATTACACTACAGAGTAGGCTGGCAAACCCTTTAGTAATAACCCTGTTCATTGCAATTATGCAGTATGTCTTAGATTTCAGATGGGAATTCTTTAGTTGCTTTAGTGATTTTAATATGTAATACTTCCAGCTAGATGCTGCATTCTTTTACATACAGAACCATGTAATAACTTTAAGTAGAGAGCCTGACAACAGGAAATTGTACATACATACTGATGTGATACGTTTACAACAGCTTAGGCTAAACAATTTCTATATTAATTGTGGCTCTTGAAGTAGAATGTGTCCACTAATCAGAAGATTGGCGGTTTGATTCCCCTAGGCAAGATTCTGAACCCCACACTGCTCCTGAAGGCTGTGCCATCGGTGTGCAGGTGTGTGTGTGTATGTGTGTGTGAATGATTAGATCTTCCTGGTGAGGCGGCCCCAGTCATCAATGTATGAATGTGTGTGTGAATGGAGGAATGTGGCTCGTAGTGTAAAAAGCACTTTGAGTGGTTGGAAGACTAGAAAGGCGCTCTATAAATACAGACCATTTACCATAACATAGATTTTCCTGCCCAGTAAAAATGTAAATTTCAAGTACAGACGTATTTGCTACACTATCAAAAATGATAAGTTGTCCAAAACAACACAAAAAAATCACAAAATGATCTTGCATGTACATAAAACGAATCAGATAAAATAATGTTGATGTTGAGATGTTCACATAGAATTTTTTCAGTTAACATGAGCCAATTTTCATAAAGAATAAGTAAGATATTGGGATATTATATGAAAAACATCATGACATTTAAAACTGGTGCTCTATCTATTAATACAGTTAAATGGCTGGTAGCGGTAGTCCAGCTATGGTTATAATTAGAAACTGTATTTTCTCTCATCACCCTTAACTAATGATGCTACTGTCTGTCTTGGTTTGAATACAGATCAAGCTGCAGAACTACCAAGTTACATGTTCATGAAAAAATGTGCAATCAGTGATGATGTTTACTGCATGTAGAGAGACAATGACAAATCTCTTCTTCCAGTTCCCAGTTTTTATCTTTCCATAAATGCAAATGTTACAGAGTTGTGCATCTCCTTTTTTTCCCTTTTTTTTAATACACCGTCTTTGGCTCAGTATAATAAGTGCAGACATAAGGCTGCAGAGAACTTGTTAACCTGATTAAATTGGCGAACTTTAGTTATAGCTCAGTAAATGTATATCACCTGGCTAAATGCTGACAGCCTCAAACTAACACTTTCACCTATTCCAACTTTTAAGGCAATAATAATAATGTAATTTACATTGGAGCTTTTGGGATTTGAAAGTTGCACTTATTCTAATTGCACTTTTGGTTTTAAACTGATTAAACATTCAGGCCTAGGTTACTCTAAATACTTTGCTGTGTGTGTCTAGTTTTATGTAATGAAACCCCTCTCTGTTATAAAGCTAGACACATGAATACTTATTGTTACATGTCCTCTGGTTATGACAATAAAAATGGCTTTGCTCTGACCAATATGATTTTCATGATGATTGCAGTCATTTCATTCCTGCTGTACAGTACCTTCCCTGCATTTCACTCAACTACTGACTGAATCTTTGACTTCAAACACCGGGTCCAGCAGACACTGAGGTTGAGGGGGTTAAGGACACAGCAGAATGAGTAGCACAAAGCCACATGAGGATTAAAAAAAAAAGGGTTCAAGACAACGTTACCTAACCCACAGAGTGAGAAAAAGAAAGAGCAACGAGAAAGAACAGCGGGGGTGGTTGAAAGAGTTACTCACGATATTCTACAGTCGTGGTTTGGAAAGCGGCCACAGCAGAAGAAGAAGGAGAAGAGATGAAGGAGAGGAGACAAAATAAGAGAAAAGTTAGCAACCAGCGATCGCCAAATACTCCACACACACACACACACACACAGATCAGAGACTGCTTCATGTTGCAGTTCTCACTATCAGGTTAGGACACAGTGAGTGAAAAAAACCCTCACCTTTAGAGGAATGCTTCTGCCTATCACCTTACAATATCAGTGAGAAATGCACAGTCTATCAAAGTCTAATACATCATCAATATATCTAGGGCATGCACATGGATATGAAAAGATGATGAAAAGAAGAAAGAGATTAACGACTGGCCATAGACAAATATCAATTCTACAGAAAATGTTGTAATCAATCACAGTGAAACATCCCCATAATATTTGGGGGTGAAAGACACTGACTGGCAAATCATTTAAATCCACTGTCAGGCCAATATATATCCGTCTGACCCTAATACACAGGCAGATGGAAACAGCTGGGAAAAAAGGGAGGAGAGACACTGACATATGGAGAGAGAAGGAGGAACGTGGGAGAGACAAGGGGAAAGATCACAATGGGTGAGCTTTGTCTGTTTTAAGGGTCATAATTATAGGATCTGGGTGACAGGTGATAATTAAGCAGTCAAGATGAGCAGAGGAGCCTGTGGGTGGGTGTGTGTGCATGCATGTGAACTGTCTAGACCAACACATATTCAGTACTTTCCAATCCTGCTTCATTCTAAGATTTTTTTTTGACTTACTGTAAGATGACTTACTGGTGTTATATTTTTTTAATCTTTATCTCAATTTTAATGTAAAGGTTCCTCAAAAATATGTCTTTGTCTTGTGTGTATAGTCATTCTTTAGTGTCCAGTACATGAATCAATATCAGCCAATTAGTGTTAGTTGTTTCAGTATCCTGTTGCATTAAGGAAGCTTTGTGATTTCATTTGAATTTGAAAAAAGGCAATCTGTATGGAAGCCTGCATATGCCAAAATAAAATCAAAAACCAACAATGAAATTACATCAATAAACATTTCTAATCAAACTTAAATGTTATAATATTATAATTTAAAAAGTATATAATTTATTTAAGTAATAATAATAATAATAATAATGATAATGATAATGATAAACTTTGTATTTAATTTAAAATATGTGATACAATGTGGTCAACAAAAGATTAGTGCATGAATGCCTTAACACTGCCATAATATTGGGAAAAAAAAGATTATAATAAGAAATGTGAGAAACTGATGTGCAACAACTTTGACAATAAAACAGAAAAGACACAAATGAAGTCCCAGGAATATTAAATTTCATTATTACTGAGGAAGTCTTATGCTTGAGTTATTATACATTTTCAAACACAAATTATGAATATAAAATTAAATTTCAAATTTGATTAAACCATTTGATTTTAATTATGGCATCTACTGACTTCTATACAGTCATACAATCATACAGGTTGAATAACAGAAGTGGACAACTATGGCTGGCCTTACTTCATTTGGAACAAGCTAGTACTGGCTTTCATATTTTTCGGTGAGACCAACGAGCGAGAAATGTGTGAATGCTCATTAAGACTTTGTAGTAGAAAGAAAATGTGAGCAGGAAGACTTGGAAGGAAAAGGCTGGGCCGTATCCTGCCAACACGGTGGTGGTTCAGTAAGACATAGATGACAGAGTGGGAGTGAAGGCGGATTTCCATGCCATACTCACGCCTGCATGGTGGTGGTGGCTGTCTGAAAGCTGAACATATTCTCTTTGGGGAACCAGCTATTAGGATTGTCCTCTGCTAAGACAAAAAAACAAAAGGCAAGGCGTGGTATCAGTGAGCAGAACATTCACACACGGGCTTTACAATTAGCGGAGGAGGCTCGTAAATGCATGTTGACAAGAGAGTGTAAAGTGAAATACTCAGTATAATATAAATAATCTCAGGGTGCAGTACATTTAAGACACTTCCCTTACTTGAAATGCTTTTATACAATAAGTTCAGCACAGAAAACCACATAGCTAATGGCATGACAGATGGACAATTCCTACAATTCCTTTCCATCTTCCATATCAATCTAAGCCCCCATCCAAGTTCCCATCAATCATTCTATACCCCTGTCATCAGTAGACGCTCTGTCCTCGCTGTACATCCTCTCCAGTTTCTTGCGGTGCTTCCCTCCATCCCGCGGTGAGGTATCAAGGTCCAGGGAGCGCTGGCTTTGACATGGAGCACGAATGCAGGCCACACAGTCTGGGGTGTAGTCGTCCCGCGACCCCCCTTTTCTCAGCCCCCAGTCCCGGATGTTGTTGGCGCTCCCTGAGCTCTGCAGTGGCTGCGATGATGATGCCGGGCCTCCGTGATGCTGGTGGGCATGGTGATGGTTGCTGCGGTTATGGCTGCTACGGTGATGGCTACCACGAGCGACTGCGGCGGAAGGTTGGCTGGTGCATGACGGGTTGTTGTCCGGAGCCTGGGATGGAGGCTGCTCCCTGGAGCCTTTCAGAACCTCCAGCTCCAGGCTCTCCTCACTGCCACGGCCCCCTAGGGTCATCCCTCCCTCCTGGGTGATGGTGTACACCCTGGCTGGCTTCACCGCCGTGCCCCCTTCTGGGACTCTGGCACCTGGTGGGTTCTCTGTGGAGAGGCTGCGCTCCGCAGAGAGTCGACGTTTGGAGGGTCCACAAGGTGCTTGAGCCTGTATGGCGTTAGTCTGAGGCTGGGATTGTAGGTGAACACTGGGGTTTGACTGGCTGGAAGGGTTAGGCTTAGTTATGGGCAAACAGCGGCTCTGTGGCGGCAGATTGTTGTTATGCAAGCGGCTGACGTCTGGAGAGTCGCAGTCCTGGCCGGGGAAAGTGTCAGACAATAGATGATCTGGAGATAGAGGCAAAGAAAAGGACAGAAGATGAAGAGGAGTAGCAAGAAAACTAAGTTATTGACAGATAAATCATGTTTGCAATTTATCCATCTTTTTTAAAAGGGTAGCAGATAAATGTGTAAAATGTAGATGTAAATGAAAAGAGACGTAGGAAGTTTGTTGTTTGTTGCTCTTTGGGATTTGCAATTTTGGCAGCAAGGTGGTAAACAATTGCGAGCCAGCTAGATTTTGGGAGGATAAGAAGGAGAAGCAAAGAGGTGGCTAAGGGACAGAAAAGAGCAGGGAGAAGAATGATGAAAGATTTGGAAATGGATAAACTGATACGCTACATGAAGGGCTTTGGCAGAAACAATAGCTCTGTGGTCCTGTGGGGTCATGGAGGATAGATGCTCCTTCTCACTGAGTAGGCTAGGCAGCTGCAATGCTGCAGGCTTGTAAATAAGTGTTAGCTCATGGGAGTAAGTGAGCTTTTTCAGGCAATTTGTGCTGTGGATAAACAAGTACAGGGCAGGACACATACTGTATATGATATATTTATATATATATATATATATATATATATATATATATAGATACAGGACAAGTTGTCAAGTGATACTGATGTAAACTGAGTAGAGCTAACTTTGTTCTCTGTTGGCACATATAGGCCATTAGTCAGGTGAGCTAATAGCTGGGAACATTCTAGCACTAGTCAGTCACAATAGTTCTACAAGCTAGGTGACTTGCTAACAGTTGGTTAGCAAGCTAGTAAGGTTAGTCGCTAAAGAATTACTAAATTTAGACAATTTATTGAAGATACACAATTGTACAAATGAGTTCAGTCTCATAACTGTCTGTAAACTCTAACCTTTTATGTGGAGCTGTTTATACTCCGAGATTAAGTGGACTGCTAAAGCATGCTAATGAATTACAGCTTTTGTTTTGGACATTCCGGCTCCTTGTTTCCTCAAAGGTCAGCACTATAAAGATGGTTTATATTGGCAGCGGTGCAAATTTGCATTCCAAATCTCATCAAACTTGAAAGTGCTGTGAAAATAAAATTTACTTTATATCTGTTTAGTGCAGTGACTGATTCCATTTAATTCAATTTATTTATTTCACTAACATTATTTCTTCTTTTAAATGCTGGCACAGTTCATATTTACTGTTAAAGATGATGAAGTCACAATTTCAGTGACAAGGGCGTTTTGCTCATTTGCTCATTCAGTGTACAATTAGAATTTTTTTTTTTGTCCAGTTGTGAGGTCAGCCTGTTTTTTAGATACCATGCCACCTCTTGGCTTTGCTTTTCCTTGCTATTGTTCATTATTGGTCAGTAGATAATTACTTTCTTTCCAGAGTGTGCCTGTGTCACCTACCTGCTCCGTTACGGTTCTCTGGATTGGTATTGGACAGGTATTCTCCGAATGCTCTGGCTGCTCTGTGGAGATACAACAGATATAGCAGTTAACCCTGAGAACAACTGCAGTACAACACAAAGAAGTGACTCTGAGTCAAGGTTTCTGCCTGAGCTTTTTATCTGTATGGGTGACATGCTACCAGTCAAGTAGATTCCACCACCACAGCAGTCTGAAAGAGGCTATTTTATTGCTAGTGTCCTGAATCCATACTCTGTAACAGCCTTCGTTCTGGAGGTTAACAGCCTTTATAGTGACTGGCGGACTGGGGAACAGCTTGGAAGCTACAGCTTGTCTCCGCTGCGTGGCTGATAGGCCCCATAGGGGACTGTGACATTGCATGTGGCAGCCAGAAAGCCAGGAAATAGATGTAGGCACATACACGTTATGAAAGCATGTATATTGGTAGGAACAGTGGAGAACTGGCACAGTGTGCAGAATATCCATGCAGCAGACTGTCACTAAATCATAATATCCTCTTTTACATGTAATTCTTCTCTGACTGCTATGGTCAGGGTTTAAGACCGGTATCTACTACATTTCTGAAACAAAAATGACCTTTTTGGACTGAAACAGAAGATATTTAATGGATTTCATGTCCAAAGCCCCACACATAACTATGATTGCTATAATATTCGACACCGGTAGAAACAAAATGCCATGTGCGGTCTTCTGCACTGCTACATGACCACATTTGTATCAGTACAATGCTAAAGCCAACTCTGAGTATTGCACAAAAAAGGCCCCAGCAGCTGAATGTACCAACTCTGAAAGGGGTAACGGCCTTGAATAACTGTGATTAGCTCATTAAGTAGCATTCAAACTCTGTGTTTCAGAAGCCAAACGGCCTTCAGACCTCACTCTTATTACAAAACATCTATTTTGGCACATAATGGGGCCAATCACCACTATTGTAACCTTTACACTGTATCACACATGTAGCTCTATCTCCACACTGGTAGTTAACAACGGTTGGGGGTTTTCGACTTGGTTCAAGAATATGGTTATATAACATATCTCATGCTAAATAAATTAATCAGTAGGTAAATATATTGATGGTGATTGATTGATAGTTTGATTTTTGTAGTTGTTGAAAAATCAGTGTTCATCATGAGGTGTGTTTTGATTGGTGCACAGTGCCTGTGTGGGAAGGCTCTTGGCCACATAGGCAGTTAACCAGCTGAGGGGCTTATGTCTCATGTCAGGGCCAATTCATGCTTTGTTGCCCATTGACCCTGTGCAACCTGCCCTCGAGTAATTGACAATGGAGTGGTACGTCAAGAGGCTGCGACATGTAGCCCAACAAATTAGCAAAGCAATGAGAATGATCTAATCAGTGCAACCGCATATTATCATGTTTGTCTCTCATTGTGGCTCTTAACACTGTGTTATTTTGTAAAACTGGTCACATAGTTGCTAAAATGTAGCCCTAAGGTGGTCTCAAGCAGCACATGTCAACGTGATACATTCCCACTTCCAGTGTAGACATAAAGTTAAAGGACAAGCACATCATTTTTGATGATACACATGAGGTCAATAAAGGGCAATGACATGCTCCAATGACCAAAAATGGTTTTATCCTCCTTGGAAAAATGGAACAATTACTCAGAATAGCTGCAGTATCACTCTAGTTCTAATGCTGAAAACACACCAGAGAGTGACAAAACTTGACATGAAATATATAGTACCGATGTGAACCAAAAAACACAGTTGACAAATTGTCAATATATCTGATAGGCTGTGTTCTCTGAAGTGAGACAGGTTGCCAATGAGATGTCATCCCTTGAAACTATAATTATTGTGCAGGAAATGGATTCTTATATATAGTCTAGATCCATGATGAGAGATTAATTGTGCCCTGGTGTACTTGAGGAGGAAACAGCACTGCTCTGTCGATCATCTGTGGCTGCATCCCATCTTCTAGACCTGGGAGCAGCATGGGGAATATCACCGGCTGGTGCAGGGGCTGAAGCTGGACAATGACCGTTTCTAGCAGTGCTTCAGGCTCAACATCACTCAGTTTAATGATCTGTTGGCAATCGTGGACTCGCATATCAACAGGCAGGACAGCCAGCTAGAGGCGAATCATTTCACCTGCTGAACTGCCAGCAATTTGTGTCCGGTGAGTGACTGTAAATGTGGTTTGGAAATAAATGACTTGTTTAGTAGAATTCTTCTTTTTTTCTGCATTTCTGCAATTGTACAATGTGTTGTCATATGGTATGAGGTGTGAAGAAATAGTCATAATCGGTTATCTTCCATTTTTAATGTGGTTCAGGCAGGAAGGAATTATTGGAAACATAGGTCAACACATCAATTAGACTATTTCCAACTTTTAGTTTAGCTGCATTTCGCCACAGGTTTTCCATTGAGATTGCATGGTAGCTTGAAGGGGGACGCGTTTCGCCGCTCTTTGGTGTGGTCATGGTGTGGTAATTTCAGTTTGACTTGAATTTATCCTTGAATAAAGTAGCTGAAATAGACTCTTCATTGTTCAG
Source organism: Scomber japonicus (assembly GCF_027409825.1). Taxonomy (NCBI): domain Eukaryota; kingdom Metazoa; phylum Chordata; class Actinopteri; order Scombriformes; family Scombridae; genus Scomber; species Scomber japonicus. The sequence goes on along the minus strand of NC_070586.1, from coordinate 34,333,862 downwards.
CAACTGGCACAAGATGCAGTAAGTAAAATCAGCAGCTGTACTACGATGTGAAATAGTTTTATACTCAGATACACATTCCTCCAGCTGAAACACCCACATACTTAAGATACACATCATCTGAAAGATATAGGCCACACATACAGAGAGAGAGAGAGAGAGAGAGATAGATAGATAGATAGAGAGAGAGAGAGAGAGAGAGAGAGAGAGAGAGAGAGAGAGAGAGAGAGAGAGAGAGAGAGACATAGAGAAACTAAAGCCTGTAATCACTCTCTTCCCACTCACTCCGACCTGGCATTCCTGCCATCTACACACACAGATACACAGACAGACTCCCACATCCTCACTCAGAGACTGCGTGTGGAGCAGCATGCAGAAAGAATAAATAGGCTACACACACAAACACACATGCAGACACACGAACACATGCACGATACTCTCGGTACATGCATACACAGAGCTGAATCTCAGGGGGGCTGCGGTGAAATGGAATTGCTGTGTTGTTGCTGTAGCCGATATGCCTTCCTGCTATGACTCTCTAAGTAATTAAATATGAGGCAGCACGTGCAGTGGCGGCACCCCCCTCTCTCCCCATGAAAACTCCCCTCCCATCCCAGTTGGGATGATGGGAGAGGAGGAGGGAGGACACGAGGAAGAAAATGCAATCATCTCTGATCTGTCTGCTTGACTATGTGCACCCTTCCTTTTAAAAAATTCCATATGTTACGCTGAGAGTAAAGTGATGTAAAAGCACAGAGGACAAAGCGCTGCAGTGTCTACAGCAAACACTGAGCGGACTTCTATAGATGTCGCTTATCTTGTTAGAATCTTGACCAGAATGCAATTTCACCTGTGCTGCTTCCAAAACAATTCACTTTATTCCCACATCGTACTATATAAAATAGGGCTGAGTGGTTAAAATCATTACTAAACTATGAAAAAGGATATTTTTTAGTGTTAATATACAGTATATAACAATATGACAAATGTACATACTAAAAAACTCATCTTTAATACAATGAACCATGCTCTATTGTAGAAGTCGCTACATATTCTAAGTGGTAATAAAAGATGGTATAAATGGGAATAATGAATTACCGCCCAGCTCTTACATCATGTATTGTATGCCAGAATTTTCCTCTACGAACATGTACGTGGGCTATAATAACATATCATATTCTGTCTCCTACATACCATTATATATTGTGGTGTTGTGGATTTATGAACAGAAACACAACATTCTTAACTCTTACTGCTCATAATAGATTAGGGATGGGTATCAAGAACAGGCACTAAATTGGTACCAGAACTGAAATATTGATAAGCTCCTGGACAAACAGTGCTGCTGTTGATCTTTATGTAACGTTAATTCATTCTAATATAACTGGCAAAGATGGCTGTAATGGACCTTAATGCTAGTTACTTTCTGCTGTAAAACAGAAAGGAAGAAGAAGAATATACCTATCCAAGGACTATAGATGAAAACTAGTCTCTTGGCTAACTATGACACCTTTACATTCAAATAAATCTTCTACCTTCTCCTTAAAAGTGGTGATTATACGCTTTACTAATATGATATAGGTTCTGTTATTTGTTAGATATTTTGTATCGTCAAAAAAAGCCGAAACTAGATATCACCAGCTAATGACATAACGTATTTAGCTCAGAGGGTTATCTTGGCTATTGGCCAATCGATTGGTTGAAGATTAGATAAAATTTCAGTCAAACACGATTTTCTTTATGTTATGTATGTTGCACCAAATTATGGAGAGTGTAGTGTCGATAAGCAGTATCACTTTCGATATATCAGCATCAATAAAATCTTAATGATACCCATCCCTATAATATATCAACATCATCCTCATCAATAGCTCCATATTAACATTTGACACTTACCAGCTTCATTCTGTTAAACCTTCCCTATCATACACAACTTCTTAGAAACTCTGTACACTTGCATGAAATGTTCAAATATGAAGAGATTGAATATAACATTTGAAAACAGCTCTGACTTCCTAACATCATAAACTGCTCTAACCTAATCTAATACGTCAATACTTTGCTGACTTTACAAAAAAACAAGCATTTGCAACCATGTTAACCACGTTGTCCAGGCACCATTTTTCAACGTTGTCTTCGCAGTTTGTTACGCTGCCCCCAGTGGCCAAAAACTATAATTTAATTAGTACAGCCTTTAAATAGATGAACAGTTGTGCGCATGAGAGTCTTAAACATGCCCCTTTATTGTCCCACTCAAAGCACTCAAATCCACAAAATTCCCAAAATCAAACTAGTCATAATTGAGTGATCCAACTTCTCAAAATCTGACATCTAAGTTTGCTGTAGGTCTTTTTCACAGCCCACACATTTTGACTCATATAGCACAGGTTCAAGTTATTACAACAGATCACGGCTCCACTCTATTTTAGAGTCCCAGTAAGTCGTGCCAGTGAGCCGGCAAACACAATAACCTTTTTCTGTTCTTTTTTTTTTACAGCAGACATTTTCACTTGTCTTGGCAGTGAAAGCACAGATGAAACTAATAGCATTTACAATAGCTGAGTCCCTTGTAAGTGTAAGTGTACAAGGCAGCCACACTGGGGAACCTTCATGCACCAAGCTGGGGTTATGAATTTGAAAGAAACTAAATGGGATTCAGCCATCATTAATGTAATTCATTTCACCTGTGTCAGAATGTCTGCAGTAAAGGAGCACTGGAACTGGATCAACTAATTGAAATATAGCCATTTCTACCTATTAGTTACACCTATTTTTTCTAATTTGATATGTTAACGAGAATTTACTATACCATATCTAGTATGTGATGATATTCAGTGCTCACAAGGGTAAGAGCAGAGTAATACACACAAAAGCACCCACACAAACGTATTCACTCTCCCTCTGGTACTCGAGGACTTTCTTTACAGCCACAGCAAAGGCTCTGCGTGCTCCTCGGGCAAAAGCAGTTATCTGATAACGTTTATCACAGCAGTCACCACAGCTTTTTAAATGCATTCATTTATTTTTTACTCCAGAGGGCTCTGAAACAGAAAAACACATATTACGTGTCTGTGTCGGAGAGTTTTCACACATTAATTATACATCACAGTCAAGCACTGTCCGGCTGCGCCTCGTCTCTCTGTGGCCCCCGTGAAGCCATCGCAGCCAGCAGCTTTACTCTCTGCTTTTGGAGATTTATTTTTTTATTTTTTTCCATACTGCATGTTTTCAGCCATGTGACATGAGTAGGGGGAGGGAGGGAGAAGAAGAAGAAACAAGATGACAAGAAAAGAGATGTGTTTATAAGACCAAAATAGAAAGTAAGGAGGGAGTGGGGAGTGGGATGAAGAGGAGAGGCATGGTAATTAAGGAAAGAGTATGAAATAAAAGAAAGGGAGGGGGGGCAAAGAGGAGACGGATGATATTACGCTCGTATGAGATGGTCATATAGTGAGGCATCTCCTTCTTCCTCTTTATGTGTTAGGGAGTGGGACGACTATATATATGAAGCACATATGAATAGTGAAGCGTATAGATGCCTGGGGACACACTCACATCTAATGGCACAGTGAGCAAACAGACCAGCACAGGACCTTTCCCCTTCTTTGTCACGGTTCTGAGGTTTGTCTGACTGAGTGGTTTTGCTTTTGTGTGTGTGTGTTGGAGCATAAGTGTGTACAGGCTTTTTTTAAGTGCATGCCAATTAGCACATGGGAACATTGTGGCCTCAAGTGCATTTGTGTGCACTTTTAAACATTGGAACATGAGTGTATAAATGGTTTTGCATTAGTCACACTGAAAGTATCTTTATTCAAAAGTGTAAAGTCCAACTGTAAAATATGATGTGCTTATATTATGTGTGATGCTACATTCATCCTACAGGATGTCCCTGTGGTCTTGCAGTGAAGGGGATTCTCTTGTGATTTAAAGGACCATATTGTCGCTATCCAACTTAGGGATATGGTGTGAAAAATCTCTGCAGTTGTGTTGCTGATGTTCTCTGTCTCTGGGGCAAAAATGCAAAATTTGTTCCTCTTCCAGCAACAGCTGGACACCAACGTGGTAAAGGAGGGAAGGACGAAAGATCAACATCTCTATCATCTTCTTGCTGTGGGCTCATCAGGGAGTCATAACATGAAAAAGACTGGATTTGGCGAGGTGCCTGTTCTCCACAACAACAACGTTCCTCGCTCACACTATGCTTAAGTGAAGATGATTAAATGACTGTGTAATATTGTTGAGACCATGGCAATGTTCATTTGCCAATCTGAAGTCTAACTGAGGGGCAACATGGCCATCCATCAGGTTTTTATTACCCCTTTGCCTTCAAGTCTTCAAGTGATCTACCTCTATCTTCAGTTAGAGCCGTTGCAAAGGTACTGTGAATGGTATGATAGTTCACACCTCTAATATTAGGCCTCACAAATCCAGCACACAACACTTAAATCATTGACTTAACTTCTGTAAACCCTTTTATTCATAATAAAGCTCCAATTTATATATCTCTACTGAGTTTATTAAGGACTTTCTGCAATAAATATTGTGTGCGACCAATTGCTCGTGCAAATGTCGTGGGCTGAGAAAATTTAGTTGGAACTACTTCAGAAATGAAAATGACTTCTGTGGATTTTTTATGTCCAATATTTGCTTTCTTATTTAGCTCTTTTTTGTTTTTCACAATCTCCTGAGAAAATGAAAAAATATCTGGCTCTTTAGCTGCCAAACGTGATGTTGAGCTAGTTAGCTAGTCACGAACTTTGCTTCTTTTTTTTTTTGCTAGTAAGACGTTAAAAAGCTCTGTACGGTACAATGGGATGGTCGAGTCGATAGAGCGCATACCACATAATCATAGCGTCCCTGGTTCGAGTCCAGCCAGGGACCTATGTCGCAGGTCACACCCCACTCACTCTCCATTTTCTGTCGACCTCTCTGTCAGTGACTATCTAAAAGAAAAAGCTAAAATAAATCTTTAATAAAGAACACTGTAGAGCTACTTGAAACTGCAATTTTCTATGGGTTTGTCACTATAGGTGACCCTTATTGTATCTCAAACTACATTTGTATTCATTTGTACCCTGTCTCTTAACCTTGCTACTGTATGGTGTGATGTACTGTCAAGAAACAAGCATCAGGGCCTCTCACCCATCCTCCAATAGCTAAGGGTTCAACTCCTCTGAGGCACACCTACCTTTAAATGAAGCATTACTTTAAAAACACTATTCAGAAGCTCAATACATAACCAAAATGTGCAAAGTATACTGAATTTGATTGTAGGGTTTCTTCTCTGTAGCTGCAGCCAGGCAGAGACATCACTCATACCAGAAGGAGGTGACACTGATGCGCTGATATTCAATAAAAAGACAATATCAGTCCAAATGTATCTTCGAAACCATATATTGTAGTTACTGTTACGGCAGCTAAGAGCGAGCCTGTGTCATCATATATTGAAGATGAGTTCAGCCAGCTCCAGCTGACAGAGAGGGTTTGTTTAAGTTTTGACCCCGCTGTGCCCTCCGTGTTCCATCCGCTCGCTGGGAGGCGATCAGCGATTCAGGCCTAATTAGTCAGATCAATGAGGGGACCGACAGCCGTCTCACGGCTCTACCTGCTTCTATCATTAGGGCGTCATTACAGCCGACAGAGTTATCTGTTATTAAAGACAGCTGATGTTGCCCTCTAGACTGGATGAACTAATTGTTAAGAGGAAAGCGGAGGAAATAGAACAGGGAGAAGGGGAGTGGGAGGAAGTGTAATATATGAGGATTCTACACAGAATACATTTATATGAGGTTTTCTGGGGCTGTAGATTTAATCCAATAATGGAAATTCGTAAGGACATAGGATAGGTGCCTTATCTAGAACCTATAGAAGAATTAAGAAGTAGTGTTCTTCCTCTAGTCATTGAGATTGTCAGCCTAGAAGAATCAGTAGGAAATTATAGTTTGAGATGTGTGATTAGGGAAAAATGGAAAGTGACTCTCAATTTCATTTGTATTCTAAATACTATGGTGCCTTTAAAAGACTGAGTTTTCCATGAAATGACTCAACAGAACTCTAAAATACTCAGGTTTACAGACAATGAAACATTGGAACGGTGTTAACTTTGTCTCAAAAGCCCGAAAAAGAAGTAAAGGGACAACAACAACTGACAGTTGACAATTCAACTGTATGTATTTCTTACTCTTCAGCTGCTTTTATCTATTATTTAACTGAGTTAGTCCGCTTTCAGTGATTTAACTTTACTCCTTGATGAACATATCATCCAACAAGAGTAGTTATCCTGACAGGTCTAACTGCAAAAAGTCTGATTAACGAAAATTAACAAACTAACAAAAATTGTTGACTCTAGCCTATATGAATTCAAAGCTGTATGCATGTCACAAAAATAAAAACTTGGTTGGTTGTTTGATTAACTGGTTAAATAAAAGGAAAGGAAAAGAGAGACTTTAGATTTATATAACACCATTCTGGCCTGTGTCACTTTTCGTTATCTCCCTGTGTCACTGTCCACTAATATCTTGCTATCACCTCCTATCTCTCTGCTCAGCGCACACTGGGAGGGCTGGCTAGCAAAACGCTGATGACTTCATTAAGGGACACTTGCTCCGCTACACTCCACTGACAACAAAGGCCATGAGTCAGGCAATTACCCATATCTCCCCAGAGACTGTGAGTGGGTTCATCAATGGGAGCTGAAGGGGAAAAAAGTTTAAAAAAAAGAAACGAAACACAAAGTATCTCATCCAAACAGTTGTGAGGCTGGATAGTCGCTCATGCAGGAGCAGCCTCAGGTAGAGGGAGGGAGTCTTCTGATAGTTTGCTGTCATATTGGGCTGATATTGGGTTTTATTAAAGGAGGAACTGCTTTAAAGCTGGAGCTTTATTGCCCTTTAGCACTAACTGACCACAGTATATTTCTCTGGAGGTTTGTGAGGTTGTGAGTTTTGTGGCTTTCAAAACTCACTTTCCATCCGATTCTCCTCAACCTCGTCATCACATGGAGTTTGAAGGTGAAACTAAAACCCCTTAACGCACACTGTGTTTCTGTTTGACCTCTGCTCTACTGACCAGAATACTGATTTCTTGTGAAAATGTTCTTATAATCACTATGTCAGTCACAGGCTAGGACCCATTATAGCTCAAAGGGACAGTACATGACCCTCATTGTTTTTGCAATTCCTCCTGGTCATCATTGAAAGGTCAGCTGAGGTCATAGATGATTTAACGACCCATAGAGAAGACTGCTGCCATGCATATATGATGTCTTGGAGGTTCTTCTTCTGCAACATATCCAGGTTTTAATATGAATTGTTTTAGGTGTTTGACTGGTAGAAGTACTCCAGTGAAACATGGAAGGATTTGAATCATTAGTCTGAAATGTAACCTTCTTACTGTTGGTTTCAGTAACACCAGAGTAGCTACTAGTAGCAGTAGATGTGTTTGTCTTGTTTTAGTATGCTACAGTGGTCTGACTTGTTCTCATTGACAAAAACATAAATCCTGTGAAAAATTCAATACCTGAATCTAATTTCTGGTATTGAATATTTGGCCCAACTTCACTCCAAGACAAGAATGTTGACATAGATCAATTGTAGGGCTGCAACTAAAGATGATTTTCATTATCGATTTAGCTTCTGAACCATTTTTGGATTATGAATTTGGCCAACAAAACATAAAAAAACAACAAGTGCCCCAAATGCTTAAAACCCAAAAAGATTATTTTTTTAAATTTTTATGTCAGACAAGGAAAACACAGCAAACCAGAAATAACTAAGTATTTGGCAATGGATGCAGATTAATCTTCTGCTGATTTATTGATTTATTGAAAAATTGCAACTGTAGCTGATCCTGCAAAGCCTTTTAAATTTTCACTGCCATGTTTTTAAAATTAAAACTGTGAAAAATACTAGTAAACTCCAGTTGCCTGAATGAAAGTCAGACTTCCTTCACACCCACACATCAACTCCACACCCTTACTGGGAATTCATAGTGATAGTGCCACTGATACATCCAACTGTGTCACACTAACTCCAGAATCAGCAGTCCTGTCAGCAGCAAAGCTCCTGATCTGAGAGGACACCCAACAGCCTATCTTCACTATGTCGACTATTTTACTAAAATTCTTCAAGTAGGCTTCATTGAAAATATAAACTGCATTCTTTTAATTGTTGGTTTCTCTATTTAATTTCCTGAATAACCTGAAAGTCTTGATCACTTATAGATATACTTAACATGTTAATATGCCAACTCATATTTAAGGATACTGAAAATCTTTTGAGTAGTGTCCCTAAAAGTAGTGTCCCTTAAAAGTCGTGAAGAGAGGCCAAAACTTCATGTGGATTTGCATCAGTGAGTCTGACAGGTCTATATTTTCAAGAGGGGGCCCAGATGTTTTATAGCTAATAGCCACACTGGACCGTGGCTGGAGCTTATTTGGGCAGTGATGAGTACAGGGTTACTGCCAGAGGAAAGAGGGAAGAGTTCAGAAAATCATACTTTCACCAAAGCGGAAACTATTAATGGCTGAAAACTGTTGTGTTGTGCAATGCCTTCCCAAAGTGACTCAAACATTCTTGAAATATTAAAGGAGATGTTCGCCCCAAAGTGCTGGTAATCTTTCCTATCTAGTGGCTGATCAAAGCAGACGGCCTGGTTTTTGTGTGCTGCTCTACAAAGACTTTCATAAACAGGACAGGGAGGCAGTTTGAGCCATCACTGAGTGCTCGAGGCACAGTGCATAAAAGAAAACTAATTTTCCCTCAAATTTCCTTAAAGAGACGTTAAACACATGATTAAGTGCACAGTAAAAGACAGTGAAACCCAGCAAGCATGCAAGACTTTTATCAACCTTTTTCCTTCTTTCTTTGCACAATCCGTCAGCCAAGAATGTTCATACATTAGCATCAGAATGACCTGAAATGCAAAAGAGACCATCTATTTCAAATCAGCCAAGTTTCAAATGCATATTCATTCTGGCATCCTCCTTCTCAGCCCCATTTCTATGCACATAAGATGCCTCCCCTCATTCTCCTGATGAACCCAGCTGTGCCAACAAGATGCCACACATGCAGCCAAGACTCAATGGGAATAGCTGGATGGCCCTGGCTATGCTCAAAATGTTTAATTACATGTTTAACTTCAGGTTAATGACAACATTCTGCCTGATTCATAGCCGATTCCAGAACACATGAGCTCATTTCCAAAAGCTAACGAAACACCCCATGCTGTCAACAGCTGATGTTATATTAGAAAAGTCTGAACCTAACTACATCCGTGATTACCTAGAAACCCTTCGAGGTGTCGTCAGTAAACTCTGCACAGCATGCCCATGTTTGCCAGACTGGTTGGTGGGTGATTCTGTACCAAAGAACAGTGAATGAATGAGAGAACAAGACAATCTAACAAGGCTTAAATCCACATTTCTCTGGGCGGTCACCACACTAACAAGTTTTCATCAAGACCTATGCTGTTAGAAATCCTACTGTGTATTACTGTCTATTTCAGCTTTCATGGAAATTAGAATTTCGAAAAGTAGATATATGATTTTTACAAGCTCTAATGACAGATGTTCAGAGGGAGAGGAAGCTTCTTGAACAACGGCAAGTCAAATAAAGCTTTCTTTTCCCCACAATATGTCAGACATCACATAAGGTGACTGTTACATTAGTCTATTACCTTTTCCCATGAGGTTCAGTTGCATTTCACCATTTTGCATCATGGTAAGTTATTGAGTTTCTAATCTGTCAATATATAGGAATTTCTCAGCAGTAGAAACAGTGATTCTAGCTTTGTGTGTAGAGGTTTTAAAAGGAATTGCTTATTGGAAAAGTCAACTGAAACCTATGCCTAGAGCTGCATGATTACGGTAATGCAGTCACGTCCACGGCCAAGTCAAGCTGGTCACTGCTTCAGAGCTGAGTGAGCGGCTCAAGTGATGGGACGTTAGTTATTCTCTCAGGCTTGGCATTAAGAATGACAAGCAGAATGCAGACTCATATGATATTCCTGAAGCAAAGTCGGCCACCTAATCACAACCCTGGAATAAAGATAGGCATATAAACAATAGAGGCGATAGAGAATGGACTGCTACAGAAATAAATGCATTCAAAAGGTTTACCGTATTAGTCCAAATATAAGGTGGGGTATTTTTTCCTGGAAATATGTCTGAAAAAGTTGGGTTGTCTTATATTCATTGTCTAGACTATTATAGTGTAAAAACCTCTCCTATTTAAAGCATTCCATTCATAGTTGTTTCTAGGCTAGCAAGTGTCATAAAGTCTGTTTTTAGTGAGTGTGTTAGAGTCAGACAGACCTAGAAGTGTTTCATTAGTCCTTTTTAACCTGCAGGATGCTGTAACTTGTTTTCTGCCATGGAGTAAGTAAATTTATGACAAATGCAAACGAGTCCAAAGCATCTTACGTCATCTCGACTGCAGAAATGGAAAATGTCAAGCTGCCAAACACCACTGTCACAGATGATAAGGAGCTCAAAAAGAAAAACAAGCAGTTTTATAAATGATAATTACCATAGAAAATCATTTTTGTCCGCTTCTAAGAGCCTGACTGGAGAGTGTGTGAATATGTAACTACAGTATACTAAGATGTGAGTTATATTCAAAAAGTCTTCTTGCCAATGCAAGTATTAGAAACCGTAGGGGGGGGTCTTATAATCTGGGCCAATACAATATTTAGGAACCAATTATTTTATAACATCTGTGGTTTAAATAATGTTCTATGGCTGTTATCTTGTCAGTTTAAATGGCTAGACCTACCTCTAATTTGTGTGGTAAGGAAAAAGTCAATATCACGGCACCTATACCTTTTACATGTCTGGATAGGAATCGTGTCCGACAAGGTCTATGACCTTCCAAAATCAACAATCACGGCAACTTTATGAAGCCATTGGCCATGTGCAGATGTAAGACAGTTCACACAGTTTAAACTTTTTTAGTAGAACTCTCTTTTCTAATCTTACACACTGCTACTGTACGACAATGCAATGCAACACAATGAGTACCATCCAAGAAAGACCGTCTCACCCCACTCACTGTTCAAAGCAGCTACGAACAGTTTTGCCTTCAGACTTTTACCTTTAAACCATCTTTTCCAGCCTTGTTCTGACCATTAATTGGGGATTAATCATAATTGGACGCAACAAACATTTCAAATCGGTCACCTGAGAACATTACTTGCTGATGACATTGTTAAAAACTCATTTGTTATAAACTCCAACCACACAAAACCTGACCAAAGCACAGATAGTCAACCTGAATCTATTGTATGTTTCCAGCTACTTAGGCAGAGATCTATTCAGTATTTTCAAGTGAAATAGTGAATTTAATGACACTTGAAGGGACAGATGTGTTAAGTACAGGGTCAAAAGCAGAAGTGCTGGGAGATTAGGATCCCATTAAACATGCTGCTTTCCAGTATAATCTCTCCACTGTATTGCTATTCACACTCATCCAATGACAAAAATGTGGGATTGGATTTGTCAGAGAGAGGTGAGACAGCTTCGCCCCTGTTAATTCACTGAGAACCACTAATCCCGGCTCAGCTCAGACTGAAGAGCGTCTGGGATCTAGGAGAGGCGCTATTGTTCATGCTGAGAGCCTTTAAACTCCTTGTCAACTGGAGTGCATCTCATGATCGCAGATATAACTGGGGCAATATATGTGGAAGCACATTTACCTTGGCCATGGTCCACATGCGTGTCTGGTATTCTGGCTGTGATTGGAGTCAAATTTATGGAAGTTAAGCATGAGATGTAAAAAAGCGAGCGAGGTGGAGAGGGAGGCGATAAACAGATTACCAGCACAAGGATGACAAATAGAGTGTGGTGGTGGCTTTGGAGATGGAAAGGTCATGCATTGTTTGCTTAAGAATATGTGCATATGTGTGTTACTCCAATTTAGCAGAATCATGCATTTTAGAAGGAAAGTAGGTGTATGCTCACATGACTGGGAGAAATAGAGCTCCTTCTGACTGCATGCCAGCGTTAAGAGACTGACTCCTGAGGTCAGTAAGTGGGCGACAGAGCGCATCTTCTACCATACAACATTAGTCATCCCGCAGCCTTATTCAGACTGAGAACACACTGATCTGACAGCCATGACACCCAAGACCTTTAATGGCATGACTCACACGTTTACAGTATGATTAGAGTCAGCCAAAAGTCCAATGAGTCCGACTTGATGTCACACATTTATAGATGACCATGACATTAAAATACTACATGCAAACAAATAAATACAAAGCTTTTGTTGTTGCTGTGTTTATGTAGACTGCTGTGCACAGTATTACAAATGTGGAATATGGAATGTCATGTTGGTCTGGCAAGCCAGACCAAATCCACATAAATAAATAATAAAATCATGAGTGCAAAACAAATTTCACAAAAACAACATTTCTTCTCTTTTTTTCTTCTTTAAGGTTTTTTTAGGGGGAGTTCTTCCTTATCTAAACTGAGGAACCAATGATAGAGGATTTATTTGTGGTACAGTAACAATGTGTTACAATGTGGCATTGTAAAGCCCTTTGCTGAAAATGTATGATTTGTGATTCTGATCCATATATATGCAAATTACTGGACTTGTAGTATAGGCAGGAATCAGATTTGTTAATAAGGGAATATATATGAAACGCATTCATGTGCATATGAATGACAATGAAGGGGAATAGGAGCTTAAAACTTTGTTGAAATGTGAACAGTGGAAAAAGGGGTCTACAATGTAGGGAAGACGTAGTTTTTTTTATTTTTTATTCATAGTTTCCTTAAAATAATCTGCTGAGATAAAGTATAACAAACAAGAAGCCAAAGTGAAACTTTATAAGCAGCTACGCAACCTGCACTCTCTATTACAAAAGCTCATACTAACACAGTCACGAACAATGTCGACACAAGCAGTTCTGACTCCACATGGGGACCTTCATCAGAATGTATTCTTTTATTGTCAAATAGACTAATTTAAAGTTCAGCTGTAATGTTTCCAAAGGTGTGATCTCTTACAGTCTCGACTTTGGTTAGTTATAGCCGACAGACGCGTCTCTTCTGCGCTCTGCTGGTTCTCTCCGTGCGGCTTCAGAGCGCACAGACCCCCGCTACAGAACCCATTGCCTCCCCCCCTCTCCTGGACACACTCACCGAACTTTTGCTGCCACGGAAGATATCGCATCACTCCTCAGATTCTTCCTTTTGGACACCGCAGTTCCCATGCTGAAGTGGAGACGACCCAGGAGAGAAAACGCAGACCATTCCACTGACTGATCGGCGAGGGAAGCAAACAAAAGAGAAAAACACCAAACGGGGGAATGAAACTCATCCGTATCCAACGCTAGTCACGCTATAATAAATTCATATTTATTACTATTATAATATATCTTTGATTGTAAAAGCTGAATGCTCCAGAAAGCTGCGGGGCTCAGCGTGGAGCGCAGCAGCACTGATGGAGGATCACTCAGCTTGGTGATGCGCTCTGCTCTCCTCTCCTCATCCAACTGAAGCTTCCAGGAAGGAAACTGAGACCATAAAAGGAAGATCTTCCAGCCTCCTGCACGGCCTGGACAGGTGCGGGGCGGGCAGAGAAGACAAGATAAATACCCGTGTTCATTATATGGGTGTGGACGCTTGAGTCCATAAGTAATCTTGCAGCTTATTATCGGTTATCAAGCAAAACAATGCTGTGACATTCTTCTGGACGCTGTGTTGCTTAATTAAAACATGTCCAGGTAGCAGTGCACATTAAAGATAGAGCTTTCCTCACTGCTGTTATCAGTGACACCTGACATGAACTGGAGGTAATGAGACATTGGAGGTTAATTAGGCACATGGCAAGCAGCACATTTTCAGTAGACTACATAATAAGTAAAATCAGAATGCATTGTAAAATGAGCTCCTCCAGCCCAATAAGAAATAAGATCAGTGGCTGCTCATACTCATTCCAGCACACAATGAAAGTGTGAGTGGGTCATGATCTGAGAGGTTATCTCCTTGGGAGCATGACCATGCTCAGCATCTTAATTACCTGCCTATGTCTTTTGTGCACAGTTGACATATTGCCATTGGGTGCCAATGTCCAAAGTGCCAAGGGTTCATCCTCTTGGAAGCATGAATGCAGTACTTTTTGTGATGTGCACATAGGGCTGGGTATGGTTTAAAATATTATGATACCAGTAAGAATCCAAGTACCAAGTGAAGTGATACCCGATACCAATTGAGTAATTCATTCATTACCCATCATGTGAATAGAAGCCTTAAATTGAATAAAATGCCACCACTTCTCCACATGTAAATGATTCAATATTTACAGAAATGCATTTTGAAAGTATTCAAATTATTATTTGTTCAATACAAAATGCTCAAGATCAGCATGCAACAGCAGACATTACACACACACTTATAAATCCATGTATGTGTGTATGTGTATAGACGTATAGTCTTGCAAATAAAGTAATGACAGTGCAATGAATGTTTGCTTGTATACTACTAAGGAGACAAAATAGTCATATTTTTTAGCTCTGGGTGCAGAAAGGATCGATTACAGGTATCGTTTGATAGGAGAAACAAATCCTGTTCTAAAATTAATACAATTTATCATGTGACAACATTATGGTTAAGGTTTAGTTACAATAAAAACACTTCAATTCGGAAAAGATCATGGTTTGGGATTAAAATACTCTGAATTACTTTGTTAAACATGCAGTAACTTTTTAGGCCACTTGGGGGCAGCAGAAACAAGATGTGAATGAACGTTGACAGATGTATTTTTAAGTCACAGTGAACTTGTTAGCTAACACTTATTTACACATCCAGCAGTTAAGGGGCAACATCATTCATTTGGAGTCATGTTTCAGGCCAGCTGCCAAATCCATGTCCAATGTGATTCATCCATCCACTCCGACCTCTTCTTTACATGGAGTTTGTGTTCTATAATAACATCACCTGCTTTCCGCCTTTGCTTCTGTCATAACACCAAAGGCTACTAAAGTTAATTGAATGTAAATATGTAATTTTGGAGAACATGCCGAAACAAGAGCTTGGGTTGTTTTTTCTTTGAGGACGATCTTCTGTCATACATACGTGGTTTGTTTTGACTCAGAGGTCCATATTACCTAAATTTAGTCTTTACAACTGATGTACAATCCATCACAAGTGGAACATGATCTCATTAGAAACAGAGGAATGATTTTATCACATTCATGCTTGTTTAGTGTGCCAGTAGCTACACTTTCCCCATGAACAGGAATTAATCCATTCCATTTTTGTACCATCTAATGACAGATGACACCAGCAGGAGGGACTTTACTTGAGGTTTAGCGAACTGTGTAGCTCATTACAATAAATGAGATTGTCCAGGGAACACAGTGGAGATTAACAAAAGCAGAGCACAGTAAACACAGAGAGGATCATTTGACTTCAATTTTCAATCCCATCATGATGTGTATTGACTTGAGAATAATACAGAATATTTCTTGCTCTCTTTTGAAAGATTGAAACAAAATCAATTCCAAGTCAATACACAAATAAGAAAAAAACAGTTCTTCCTTTTAGATACAACATAACCAAATCTTGTTATCATTATGAAAGCCTGTGTAGTACAGGCTATAACATATACACAATGCTTTCCACGTTTCATATTTCAAGAACTCCCACAATCTGTCCACTTCTCAGCGCACCAACAGGCAGCGAGACAGTCGAGAAGCTCCAGTCTGACACTTGGCCCACCATAATCACCCCAGCCGAAGAACAAGACTGTGAACCCCTAACTTTAATATGGAGAAAAGGCCCAGAATGTTTTCTGCTAATCATGTGCGTGGGCACAGCAGACTTGGAAAAGACTGACAGTGTGAAAAATTCCCTCTATCAGAATTTAACACAAATACAATTAACTGGCATGCAAAATAAACCCAAAAACGATATGTACCAGGGCAACAATGGTAACTGAACACCAGGGTGAGGTGAGGCAGTGTTACAATCTTACTTACCACAAAGCAGGGTTTTTGGATTACATAGAATTCAGTCAGTAACCAACCTGAAACCAACACTGATTTTACCAGCAGTGAGCTATAGTGAGCGTTTGATAAGAATAGAACAACAGAGGAGGGAACCATGCTATCTGTCATCACAACCATGGAAATAAGATCTGTCTCACTGGATTAGACTTCAGAGACTGCATACCTGCTTCATTATCTCAGACTTACAGGAGATGGGGGTGGATGGTGAGTAAGAGTTCAGTCAGATGATTTGTATTACATACTGTATGTTCTCCTTTCATTATATAGACGGCCACACTGCAGTCAACTGTGAACAATTGATTCAGTTCGCTCACCTTTTCACAGTCAAATATTTCCACATAGACTAATATAAACCCAGTAAAACATATCCAACAAGCCTTCCGAACTAAATGACAAAATCTAATGTGTGTTGTTGCCTTTCCAAAAAAAGAACTATAAGCGTTTTTTGACTGGCAGCAGAAAAAAACATTAAAAGAAAAAATAGTTTGGAAAGCCTTCCGCACTACATTGCAAAATATTTTTTGTTTTGTTGCCTTTCAAAAAAGAACAATACAAGCATTTTCTGACTGGTGCCTGTGGTGGCCAAAATAACAATAAAAGAAACAAGTCACATGACTGTTCATATGACTGTCATTTATGGTGTGCCACCTCTGTTCTTGAGGTTTGGTTTGGTTTGGGCATGAGATGTCATCCAGGTTAGGTAAAGATCATGGTTTGGGGTAAAAATGCTTATTGGTTATGGTCAGCGAACCTTTGAGGTCATGCTTACAAGAAACTGATATTGACTAATTTATTGGCTCAACCATATCCATTGACCTTCTGTGTAAAATGTAGTGTTTAGAAAGAACATATATTTTTTCCTTGCGTGAATTTAACTACTGGACTGTTTAAGTCTGTTAAGTCTGTTTATTTCTCAAGAACAGCTAATGTAGCAAATAGCAACAAAAGGCGTTAGCTATAGCTAGCTAGGAAAGTAGGCTCTTATAAAGTAGGCTCTTACAGCCTGGAGGTAAGAACACTTTTGTGCTTAAGTTGAAAGATTTTCAATTCAACTTGCAACTAACTCATTCATCAGCAAACTAGTTAAACTCAGCTAAATGACTGCATCATTTTTACCTTTTTTGTTTTTTTTGGCAAATCTATATGGAGCCTCATGGCAAATTGAGCCATCATTTGTATGAAGTTGATATTGTTCAACATTTAGTCCTTTCCTATTTTCATGTTTCTGGTCAGTCCACTGTCATCAGTTATCCCCTAATTATTCTGTGAGAGGTGATCCACTGTGGAAACCTTGCTTCACAGTAAAGGATTTTTACAGGGCCTTTTGCTTTTTCTTCCGAGATGCAGAAGTCACAATTTACATGACGACAAGAAATGATCAGATAAACAAACAACCAATGCTGTCGTTCTTTACTTGACGGTCTCAACACATCAGTCACGGGCACATTTTAATTAAAAAGCAGAATGAATGAACGTTCAATTAAGGCCACACTCATGCCTTTTTCTTTGTATCAGGGATGTGGACCACCTTGACAGGCTGCTGCATATAAAACTGCCATCTTTTCTTTGAGTAATAAATCACTTAAGTGCAGTGCCGCAAATTTGAGCCTTCCTCATCAAGTTTCCAGTCATAGCTAAAAAAAAGGTTAGAGAGGAGCCAGCATATCTTATTTACCAAATGGACTCAGACCCAGAACTCCGTAGGTCAATTGGGGAGAAAGGTTTTTGGCCCATATAAATAATTCAAATTCTGGCTGAGCATACACAAGTACCTTTTTGTGGATGGACCGCTAAGTTGTTGAAAGTAACTATATGGTTTTTGTTGTGCTGGTTTGGTTTGGTGTGGAGACCAAAGGTATGATTGAAATCTCAATGTTTATCCATCCTAATAAGCCCAGGTCCACAGAACTGACCTAAAAGGAGAAATTTGCCAAAGCAGATGACTTCCATAAATAAAGATCACCACTTGCATGGATGTATACATATAAGAGACCACAACCTACAATCCCCATCCATCACTGCAGCCTTCTCTCACGCTCGCCCGCCCTCCCCCTTCCTTATCTCGCCTCCTTCGTCCTCTTTGCTCTATCCTCGCTCCGCCTCTTCTCCTCCCCCCTCTTCCAGCACGTGAGGCCAGTCAAGCAACGGTGGGCAGAATACGTTAACAAATCGACCGTATGCATATTTAAGCAGCCATCTGTTTTTTTTCCTTTTTTCGCAGCTAGTGTGTGGCTCTCACGCCCATCCACAGTGAAAGTTCTTCACTACCCAGGCGTTCAAAATGACACACAAACACATTTAGGTGTTTGTATGCGTGGTTACACACACACATACATAATCTGCTATGCTGCTATAGGAGTGTGCCTCATGCAGAGACAGTGAAGGATTCAGCTTGTGTGGTTGTACCTACAGTTGAAATCCTACACACTCTGCAGAAATACTTGCACTCCATGCAGCATGTGTGGTGTGCCAGCAGGCAGGGACTATCTCTAATCTGCGTCATGTGATTGCATATAACGTGAACCTTTGAAATCTATACATCATATTGCCAGTTTGCGTGACAGGCTTATCTAAGTGGGATGCCTTTTTTTTCTAAGAATGCTGATGAGTAAAGTGAGAGTGCACTCTGTAAAAATTGATAAATGGTAACATAATACTGCCAATCAACTGTTAGTAATGTAGTCCATACCACCCACGTGCAGGTAGACATGAGTAATGACTAGTGGCAACTGAAGCAGACAGACAGGCACAACAAACGCTTAATGTAGAGCAATGCAAAGTATCCAGGGGTGCAGAGGAGAGAATGAGGCGCCAGAAGCGGTTTTCCCTGAGGATGAACCTCCTAGGAAAGGTTGCAAACCTTCTACCTCAATGGGAGGTAGCCAGGGGCAGTAAACAGCCTGGAGGAGGATATGATTGGGAAGTTCAGTTCAGAGGAAAAAAAACGTGTAGCCTGAAGCCAGGTTCCATCAGTGTCTTCAAGTGGCCTCTGCCTGCCACATCTGGGCTGTGAAGCGGTATGAAGAGTCTCTCACACAGAAAGAAATAAGTCAGATCCTGTAGATCAATGCTAAAATAAATGTAAA
Organism: Scomber japonicus; assembly: GCF_027409825.1. Classification (NCBI taxonomy): domain Eukaryota; kingdom Metazoa; phylum Chordata; class Actinopteri; order Scombriformes; family Scombridae; genus Scomber; species Scomber japonicus. The sequence continues at coordinate 34,314,765 of NC_070586.1, read as the reverse complement.
ATTCATCAACATACATTACACCAAATCTATAATTTCAATCTGCAGTTAAATATTAACTCCCTGTTGAGCTGGCTTTCTCTATTTGCTTTGAAATGTAAGCCCCAGTTCTCCACAGTCATTCATTACAAATGAAACATTCGACAAATAGTTAGAATGCATTTGCATTTGTGTTTGGTCCAGCTTGGTTTCAACAGAAGCTCTACTTCACAAAGTTAATATTTTCAAGCCAATTCCATTAATCAAATATGTTTCAGCAGCCTCTCAAGTTTAATATCAACCATGATGTATGAATGCAAAGTATAATTTATTCTTGTATATAAAAGACTAAAGTCTATCCCAGCATGCACTGGACAGAAAGTGACCTTAGAGAGTTATTAATTAATTACAGGACCATAAATGATATACTGAACTAACAATGTACATAGAACAGCTAATATAGGATAATTGTTAAGTACTCACATGAAGAATGAGGCAAAACTTGCACATACAGAAGTTGGAAATCAACAATTTTAGTATTTTTTCAGTCATGGTGGAAATTCAATCTGAATGTACCTTCATTTCACACTGCCAAGCTTAGACAAGAAACCTGGAATGCACTGTAAGGCCAACAGCAGCACAGTGACAGCACATGGCTCATGTTGCATTCATGGGCATCAGTTGGACAATGAAAGCTATGCAGTATTCAATCCGTTATCCATTTATAGCGCCAGTTTGTTTCATATGGTCAATCATTCAGTTGGACAGCAGAGACAAAACTAAGAGAGTACAGTACAGTTAAGCTAGCAGATCTGGGGGCTAGACTTTGGTACAGTGCAGGAATAATACTTACTATGGTTACCATCTTTGTTTAGGATGTTCACATGCTAACATTTTTTAATTAAAAAAAAGTTTTAAAAGTACAGCTGAGACTGATGACAGTTCATCCTGAGGGAGGCATGAATATCGGATTTTATGCCAATCCATCCAATAGTTGTTGAGACTTCTCAAAACCATGAATGTCATAGGTCAGGGGATCATCGTAAGTCATAAGTCATACATTATCTGTCTGTAAAAAATTTGCAGACAATCAATGTAATCAGTGTAAATGTATTTCACAGGATAGGTGAAAACGCGCCTCACCATGGATTGCGCAATGACTTGGCTTACTGCGCTGGCATGCTATGCAGTGAGACAGTACAGCTGTACAGCTGTATAGCAGTTCTCTCGAGTTCTCTAGTTTGGTCTCCACCAGCTGAGTGACATGTATGGCTCTTAAGCCTCTAGATGATTCATAATAATTAATGGCTGGTCACTAACTTTGTTTGCTGCTTGGTGTTAGGCATGTAGCCTACAGCAGGTTTTGAATCTGAGACTCAATCTAAAGAGTAGTGTTACAAGGCTTAAAACCAAAACAATGAATCAGAAAATGGTTGATTGTTAATATGAAAATAGTGCAGCTTGAAAGTTGCATTCTTTTTGAACTGTCATAACTCAGTAGTTGCTTTTCATGAGAATTACAACTTGTAAGAGGCTTCTTTTATTTACCAAACAAAAATATTCCAAATTTCTCCCACAGCCCTCCCTTATCGGTCTTAAGCAGTAGGGATGTTAAAGTGTATGTGCATACCTGATAAGCCTCTCCATTACAAATCTGCTGAAGTTGTTTTGCATATGCAGTCCACTGTACACATCAGCACCCAAACACTGAGCAGGATCCGCCGAATGTCTTCTCCACTGCATTTCAATGGGATTAGAGCAAATTCCTCACCGCCAACCTGTAGAATATAAAAGAACTTTATGTATACCATGGAGAAGATGGTGCTTCACATTTAGGTTGAAGCAGGGTTTCATGTTTTAGTTTTTCAGAAGTTATTTTTAGTATTTAGTATTTTTAGAAGCTACCCAGAGGAGGGTTGGGACCTCCAACTCACCTTATGCTGCCCCGCTAATTTATTCTCCTCTGGTTCACATACAACACGATTGCATTCTTTCTTCCAGTTTAGCACAGCAGCATAGTTTAGCAATATGGCCAAGGCGCAGACGCATAGTGGCAAGATACAGCAGCAGCCCATAAAATATCAATGTTTCTATGGCTAAACATATCATTACTTGCAGCCGTTTTTTTGCTGCCAGCCTCAATTGGTCTGGTATGACTGCTAGCTAGCTAATGCTAGCTAATTTAGACAGATATTGCTGCAAAACTGAGACATTTGCAGATTATATGACTCCACTTTGTGTGGCTCTATTACACTACATAGCAGTCATCATTACCTATCTTATCTATGACCACAGTTTGCTTAGAATATATGGAGCAGTGATACAAAATATTTGCTTGTAGCTCAATGGATATCTATCGTAACACCACTATCAAAAACTTGGCATGATTCAAATCTTTCAAAAACTGTTGTTGGTGTTATGCAATGTTTAGGCCATAATTACAAGCAAACTAGTTGAAAAGAAGTTTAGAAATATCTGGATTTATAATTGCGAAGATATCTCCAGTTTGATGAAAAGACAACAGAAGTGTCAACAAGCTATTGGCAAAATGGACGCAGAGCCTCAAACATTGGCAGTTACATTGAAATAATATTTACATGAATATGATTCACATATCTAATATTAACACTAAAACAATCAACTCATATAAAAGGAGCCTCACACATCTGGTCTTACTCGTCAGGGTTACAAACCACTCCAAATATATAATATTACAAAGGAGGCTACAGGCTATACATGACTATGGTTAGCAGTGGGTGTAATGCGTGAATTCTTCAAAGTTGGAGCTTGGCTTGTTCTTCCCATTCTGCTGACATTGCATGAATGCATGGTAACATTAGCACTGGAAATGGCTCCATCCAAAATCCCCCACACACAGGCCATAACACACCAGGGATCAACATGGGCAAAATAATAATAATATACATGCCAATGAGTGTGTGTGTAGCACAAGGGAGTAAGCGATGACATGCTTATGGTCTCTTGCCATGATCAAGTGACTCCCGAGATAAAACAAGTTTATAGCTGTGATATACCATGCTGCTGTGAAAGGTACACAGGGCTATAAAATGCAATGCTCACAGAACAGGGGACAGTCATATAAAGTGCTTGTGAATGTATAGGAGGTATACATGAGAAATTAGGGCAGAACATAATGGAATAAAACCTGTGAAGCTTTCCATCTTGTAAAAATACTGCATAACAATAATAATAATAATACTGCGAAAATTGTGCCTGAAAAGCTTATATCTTAAAAACAAATCAACCTCTGTCTAATGCAGATCAACCAGATTTAATAATATATATATAATAATAAAGAACCGTTTTTTTCTTTCTTTCTTTTTTCTACTTCGTACCAACATATTGACATTAGCATCTTTTACATTCTCCATGCATACTTAACTGCATTGTAGAATCAGTAAACAAGATAGATATTCACCTCACGTTTATCCTTATTACATGTATTCATTCAGGATAAGACACTGATGACTATATTTGCTAAGTCACTCAGCTCCACTGAGAGTTAAATTCATTCTGTAACATTAATATATTTTGATCCATATCCCCTCATCTTCTACATCTAATACATTTACATATTTCCCTGAATACCCTGTGGCAGCTGTTGGAGAACAATAAAATACTTATTCACAAACATTTCTGTCCATTCTTTGTATTTGTGTTCTTTATCTGATGGTGATCTGTCCCTATATGATTTTGACCTGAAGCAATCCATTGGAAACAGTTCAACGACACATCTGAACGTATCAGGCGTTAACAGTGTGTGTATGGACTACTCGTGCACTGGAGGGACCACAGTGTGCAAATCTTCACTGGCTGGTGATGTTGCTTGGGGAGGGGGGTCCACTGGGTGACACAGATCTTGTGGAGGACAGTGTGAATGCTTCCAGTGCAGACTCGCGCATCTGCATCTCCTTGTGAAACCTTGAAAATATATTAATAAGTAAGGTAAATTTCTCACTAAGTGGCAAGTTTGTTTTTTGAGTATATTTTTCTTAATCTGTGTCTCTTTCATATTTAGGATTAACATGAGGTAATTGATTTAAAAGAAAAAAGTGAGGGGATTAAAGTCCTCAAATGTGCTCATGTCTTCATCAGCTTTGCTTTGATAGTCATTTTCTGTCTCCCTCTCCACCCTTTTTCAACTTTATTTATCTTTATCCTGCATTCTGGAAGCTGTGTAGATTATGTATCTCAATGTATACACATTTTTATTAAATTATAAATTAGCAGACAATTTTAGGCATGAAATGAATAATACAGAATAAAGACATTTGAGAACTCTGATCCATTGCTCAACAACTGGCCTAGGGGTGGCGTAAATGTTGTTATACCGCTATTCTCAGAGTGATTATCTTTATCAGTCAGCATTTCAGTGTGTAGTCACTGTTGTCAAGGAGAAGCCTGTTCCTTGTTCTAGCCTTGAAGCCCTGGTATAACACACTCTCTTGGAGGATCCATGCATCGTGGGTAGATCCCTTGACACAAAGATACTCAAGTCCAACTATGAGTCCCATCAATGCAGCGCGCATATCTGGAATGCTGGAGGCCTGGTGGCATCGTTGTTTCATCACTACCGACTCCACTTCAGGGGGGAGGTAAACATAGGGTGGCGGCTCAGCACCAGTGATGCCCTCCGGATGGCCCAACAGGTGGTGGACGTTCTGTTTGTGGAAAAATTAAATTAAATTAGCAGCTGCAACATGGGTGACAATACTGCATTGTTGTGGTCCAACACAAATTGCGATGACAGCTCTTCAATAAGTTGGAATAGATCTCTTCTACAGAATTGAAAACTCTGTCAGCTCATCATTGTTGTTTATGTCCAATGGATTGCTTCTTTTCCTAATAACTCTCTCCCATCTCGCCTGCTCGTTGTAAAGTTGATATATAAGACGTGCCAGTATACAACTGATTTAGCTGGAGACTAGATGTTAACCCCATTGGAACAACCGTCCCCAGGTATATAATTGTTGCATCCTGCTGCTTATGGGTAGAAGCAGCAGTTATAACAGCAGTGGCATTTCAAGCAAGATACCAAGTGTTCATTTGTGAAACTGAAGTTGCACAACACATATTTCAACCTCAATGTGTCTGTCTTTTATCTGGCTTGCTGTCTGCATGCTACACTCTGAACAAACAGCAGTCTGTGTCTCATGTATCTACTACTAAAATTTTAATAAAGCGGGCCGAGTTACCTTTTGTCCTGATTTAACATTGTCTGTTAACGTGTATTCAAGTCCCTGTCACTTTGTGTTTGGTGATGTTATCCCTGTGGGCTTGTTATTACAGAGGTGAGGATAGAGTAAGGCCCAAAGGAACTGACAGTTGTAGAACTGTCTGTCATACTGATATCTGTCTGGCCAGCAGGGGATTTAGGGTGTAGGAGGAGCAACAATCCCAGAGTTCCTGCCAAGGAAAATGAATGCTTTGGACACAATGTGTCCTGCTGTAAAGGGACAGGCACATACAGTGGTAGATCTTTGGCACATGTGAACAACAGTAGGTGATGAAATCATTTTATGGCAGCATCAATCATTTGCAATTTCATGTCTTAGCCAACATTGTAAATGGCCACATCATAATGTAACTGAATGTGATGCATTTCAAGGATAAAATATGAAACATCACAGACAAAAAGTGAACTGTATCCACCGGTGTTGAGCAGTAACATTACTTTGTAATGCATTACAGTAATGTGATTCTTTTTTCAGTGACAGATAATGTCAAGGATTTCGATGCAAGGATCCTTCAACACCACACTGTCTTCCCTTCGTTTTACCATTGTCCTGGTTCCCACAACCACCTGCTTACCTGTTGCTACTCCCCAATTATCTTCACCTGCTACTTATTATCTCATCAGCTCCAGTAGCATATGTACTAATACTCTGCTGTCCATTCCCAGCCAGATCGTCAATGTTACTTTGTTGTATATTTGCATTCTAGTCTCTTATACCATGCTTGGTACCTGTTCATGCCTTTACCTGTGGTTTGACCTTTTGCTACTCCCCAGTTATCTTCACATGCTACTTATTAGCTCATCAACTCCAGTAGCATATGTACCAGTCTCCTGCTGTCCATTGCCAGCCAGATCGTCAATGATACTTTTTTGTATTCTTCCATTCCAGTCTCCTGTTCCCTGTCCCTGCTTGTTATCTGTTCTGTCTTTACCTGTGGTGTTGACCTTCTGCCTGCCTGCCTTGCCCTGAGGACTTGTTTGCCTATTTTGGGCTACCTTCCTGTAAACCTGCAAACCTGCTTTTTGGGATTTGGATTATTAAAGCCCCTTTTCCCCAAACTGTCTTTCTGTTTTTGGTTTCTGCATTTGGGTCCTCCTCCTGTTTGCCTCGGTACACACATCTAAAAACGTTTTTCTTGTGAGAATGACAAAGAGAGCGTGGCAAATTTCAATGTTAATTCAATAAAACTTCAGCTGCCATTATTAAATGATTTAAGAACTTGTAACAGACAACATTACTCATAGTTAAACCTGAAGTAAAGATTGCATATTTAACCATGTCTCTTTTACGGTCTAATAAAATATGAATTTAAGACAAGCTTTACAATCATTTAAGAGGCTCTTTACACCCTCCATTACCCTGAAATGCAAAGTACACTGCCAGCAAAGTGCGTTTTCTTGTCCTCCATTTTTCTATCCAGTGGTAGAAATTCAAGCCGAGACCTTCCAGTCACAAATCAACTCTAGCCATTAGATCCCACTCCCAGTATTTTCTCTGAGTCACACCATTTATCTCGAGAGAAAGAAGGGAAAAAAAGCATCTTTGCATCATGCTGAAGGATCCATGTTACTACTGCCCTGCTGTCTTTTGATCTGAACATTAAAGAGGCTTTTATATTCGGGCTCATTATGATCCTGACCTTGCTCAAGGATACAACGTCCAATCCAATCTCCATAAGTCAGCTGCTTGGAGGTGAAGATTATGAGCAACCATTTAAATACAACCCCCTCCCTCGCCTCACAGTTGAGCCAGCGCCTCCTGGTGATGGATTGGGCCCCATTGACTTCCTCAACGCTCTCAACACTCTTATAGTTTGTAGCCATTTAACTGTCAAAGCAAGCACCTGGATTGGAGGACAGGATGGCGAGATGGGGAGGGAAAACGAAGAGGGCGATTGGGGGAAGGGTGGAAGGAGGAACTGTGAGCGTGGAAGAACGGCACGTGCGTAGGCCGATACAGCAGAGATGCAGGATGCTGTCCCACCAGTGATCATGTTTAGTGTAGTCTAGATAATTGCATTGGTGCAAGTGTTAAATTGGATAAGCCTTCTGGCAAGCTGGAAGTCAGTGAGCCATCAATGTCAATGCACCAATCAAATCCACCCCTCCCTCTCTCTTTTGCCCATTAGTTCTGAGTATGCCTCTCTCTAACACACTTTTTCCCACTGTCTCTTTATCCCATTGTCTTTTCCTCTCTCATCCACACTGTCTTTTAATACCTATACTCAATCACACATACAGCTCCTCACTCTTCTTCTCGTGCCCCAGGCTGAAACTGGGTTATGACTGATAAATTGGCTATTTTCTGTTTAAGCACAGCAACAGCTTAGCAACACTTGTTTCTACCATACTTATGAGTATTAACCCAACATGACTCTAAACAAATACATGTCTGATATCTAATGGTTGAGAAATCTCACAACAAGCCAAATCATCAAGGCACTTAATTTAAAATAATTAGGTTCATAATGATCCTATTTTCACTGCAACTTTCTACAGTGAACTGGCACACTTTGGCTATTTCTTGCAGTGTGCCTGCACTCCTCCATCAATCCCCCGCCCCTTTTGACTGATGTTTGCCAAGAGAATTAGGCAGGACTCCCATTTGCAAGTGTTCTGCTTGTCTCCAGAGAGTCACACTAGATCATCTTGACCTAAATACCCCCAACACATCGTTTGTTGCCAGAAAACAGAGGCAGAGGAACCGACTGAACAAGTTGTATCGAGAAAGATGAGATGACATGATATTTATACTTGGATTTAATGCAATGTCACATTTAGATCTGATCACTCTTGGTGGAAAAATGGTCAGAGCGAGAAGTGAAGGACACTGAATGTCATCAATTGTCAATTAGTCAAGATTTGGTAGTGATGTTTAATGCTGCACAGAAAGAAAAAATATGCAAGTTGAAAGAAGTTTGTTGGAACTTGTGATGGTGAAATGATTCTCTGTCTCCTGCCTGTGTGTGCTGAATGTGAAGACCCTTAAAATAACTAGCTTCTCTTTGCTGTGTAATCACTTTGAAGTCATTTTAGGTGCAGGTGAAGGTGCAGCGTGTAGGATTTAGTGGTGTCAAGCCGTGAGGTTGCAGATTGCAACCAACTGAATAACTAATTAAAACATACTTATAAATATTATATTCCATTTCTGCCAAGTCTGCTTGATGCCACTAAATTCTACACACTGCACCTTTAATTCCTGTTTTACACTATGAAAACAACAGAACTGCTGTGGTCTCACATTTATATTTTATTCTAGAAAATTATGCTTGAAAAAGTGAGGGTTAAATATATTATATTCCAGGACTAGACAATTACGTATTCACAATATTACATAGAGTTGCATTATGGGTTGTTGGTAGCCTTAACGTTGCTTGGATGAGCCCTAAAAATGTGCAGGAAGCCTACAAACAAACATTTCTGAAGGCTCATGTGCCACAGATGACTGAATCATCTGTCATGTAGCAAATGATCAAGAGAAGCTACACAAATGTGCGATTTACATTTAGGAGTGTTGCACTTTTACAAGAGAAATGACTTTGAGGATGAGGACTTTCCTCTTGGATAAATAGTATCTTAGTGAAACTTTCCCAACAGGACATGTGTGAAAGTGTAATGTATCTTCCAAAATCTGCTGCAAAAAGGGGGCGTCGTCTTACATTCCAGCCAATACGGTAGTCTACATGTCCCATATATATTCCATAATAGTGTCTTCTGATTTTCCCATAAAAAATAAAAAATAAAGAATGTACAGATTTCTTTTCCAAGGAACAATTATTATACATGTGGGCAGTACAAACAAGAAACTAGCTAGTAAAAGCCAGGAAAAAAGGAGGGTGAAATTACATGTGCTATAATAAATCATGACTCCACTTTGCTTAGTTTCTCTTTTTAGCAGAAAATGTGTTCTTGTTCACTAACTGCTTCCAATTGCTTCTACACTGTCATGCTTTTGATTAATGGTAAGCAAATAAAATAAAATTGAACAGTTCCTCTTGATGTTTCACATTGAATGCCTACCAGTAAAGAGAGCGATTATACCCTTTGAGCTACTATAGGGTTTTAAATATGAAACATCTGTGCAGGAAGCGTAGCATTTCAATGATAACAGCTTAACATTGGCCAAAAGACGAGAAAACTGAGGAGAAGGTTACCAACAGTGTTCCTGTGCTCTTGAGTGGAGGAAGTGCTGAGTTTGCAACAGCAACACTTAATTAAAACAAGGAGACTTCTTACTTAAATATGATAAGAGTAGGCAATTAGGAATAAAAGCAGTCTAAGTCTTTTTCACACAAAGGCCTTATTTTCTCTTTGATTGGAGGTAAAGGTCCCTACCAATCACCCTTTGAGATGTTATAGTAAGCGTTTCATGCTGAATCAAAGCATTATGTAAAAGTTGCTCTGAATCCATATTTGTACCTTTTCATCATGATTTTATCTGAGAACCAGTAAGATATTAATCATTTCAGCTGCACAGTACAGTGAAAGAAAGCAGGCGCTACCGGCTTTATGGATGTACTGTTCTGGATATCAAAGCTCTTGATGATATCGACATTTCTATAATGTAATAAATATACAATATGAAAGAGGGACAATACGCCAGAGGGACAACATAATGTTCCTACAGCTGGGTCAGTAACACAGACTTGAGGTAAGGTTGGATAACAGAGTGTATGTGGAGGGGTGTGACCTGGTTTTATATGTGTCCTAAATGTCTAAGTTCAGCAGTCACAGTGAAAATGTAATGCAATCAATAACAGTATCAGTATGCATGCAAAACATTAAGGTTGTATGATGACGTAGTATGTGAGAGTGGTAACTGAAACCACTGTGGTCATTGTAAACCTTTGTAAAATAGAAGAATCACTCCAGAGATAATGTCTCGTAGAGATAGTGTCAAAGCCTTGAGAGTGCAAGACACAACGGAGTTATATATAAAAAAAAAGCATATCAGAACTGTTTCAAGCCCTTGAGCTATTTCAGTCAGACACTGCGCTCACCTTCAGTGCTGCTGATAAAAGCTTACCAGACAATCCTCTAGTATTTCCCACTGCACTCTAGATTGTCACTACCGACCTCCCCAAGTTATTTCTCCTCATTTTCTGTTCAAATTGATAAAAATCAACAAGTTACATTCCATTAAATAGATAGATGTGAGTGAGTTGATGTGTGTTGTTATGCTCGTTTAGGGGGGAATCACATGTACAGGATAGGGTTGGGCTGATGGGCGATACCATCATCCATCGCCAATGGCAGACAGTCATCAACCACTAAGTCATCTACCTTCGTAGCATTGTGATTTAAAAGTGTCAACCTATGTTGTTTGTTCATCTTTTGGACATGGATGAGTGTAGTTTGTTGCTAACTCATAACAAGTCCTCAAAAAATAATCACTTAATTGGGGCGTTCAACCATGCGACTCTAGGACGACCCATAAGAACATTATCCAGTCTGGCACCTCCATCAGCCGTTATAGACAGGACAATTGTATGTACTTTCAAAAACTGTTACAAATCACTTTTAAAAGATGATGATAGTACATATAAACTTCTAGTCCACATTTTAGTTCATTGAAGTATACTTAAAGTATACCACAAGTCCACTCTTCTATATACTGTCATTGTACTAGTTCTATACTATATGATGTGGAACATATAAGTTTATAACAGGGGTAATACCTCAAAGCTAATGTGTGGAGTGAAAAACATTTTTATTCGGCTAAATGAAATGTAAGCACGGGTCAATGACTTGACCTTATTCTGTACTTGGATCAAGATATATTAAGTATTAGTACTTTGTGGCAGAAAGAAGTAAAAAGTATACTAAAGTACAAGTATAAGCTTTAGTATTAAAGTAGAACTGTAAGTCTTAGTATTAATGTACTTAGTCTTAGACTTTTCTTTATACTTTTCAGTATAAGCCAAGTTAGTGCTACACTATACTCTTCTTAAGTATATAAAAAGTAAACTTCAAGTATACTACCTCAGTTTTTGTATAAAATAAGTTTGCTGGTAGTACACTTGAATAACCTACTTTTTGCTAAGGGATGTTACTACTTCTTTATGCTGGGCTCAGATCAAAGTAAATGTTCACCTGATGTTACTTGTGCAAGTTTCACCGATGGATATTTTGTGTTTTTTTCACCCCGAACAGCCAAAACACATAACTATACATTCGCTGTAAGCTAACTAGCAACAGATACTGTGTCTGTGTGTTTGTGCTCAGCTAGCCTCTGACTGAACTCAGAACTCACCAGGGACTCTGCTTCTCTCTGTTATTTCCCTCCAGTCTCTGTCCTCCTTCTCCTCTTCTCTCTACATGTTCATGAAGTACATTCATAAAGCCTTTCATGATGTGTGATTTTTTGCTGAAGTTGAACGATTTACAACTATGCATGGTATTCATGCCTATTGGTGTCACCTGGCACAAATTCACATCTATTCACCTCTTTTCATCTACTTTTCATGTAATTTTGCCATGGGAAAAATTAGCTTTGTGTTTGGTCTGAACACACCAGGTTATGGAAGATCATAGTTACTTTTTTTTTTGTTTAAATTGGTAAAGTACACTGTTCACTGTTGGGTTATGCTCTCCATCCAACCCCTTCTCCCCTAAATGAGGATATACTTACTGTGGCTGCTGGATGGCATCTGTCACTCAAACATAACTATATATCATATTGGGCAAATGATTCAATGACATTACAACCTCCTGTTATCTTGGGAGGACAATTAGGGGCATACATGTGATATTAAAGGCACCCTGTGTAGTTTTGGCCACTAATAGCATTATACAGCAATGCTTTGTTACAATGTTGGGGACATGCATGAAGATGTTGTGAAGCCATATCATTTCCTGCTGAAGATTTCATACTACTCATCTACAGCTGGAAGCAGTAACTTGCTGTAGCATGTGAATGTATGTAAATGTAATGTAAATGTAAATGAGGAAGGAAAAGTATGATATAGGTAGTGTTAGATAGCGCTTAAAGAATAAATGCAGATTTTTTTCTGTGCATCACCAGAAAATTGAAGATCTTTAGAGTCACATTTCAAAGTGTTGGAGATTTTAGTGCTGGAATTGTAGTATTATTAACGTTCAGCCTGATCCATAATGTTATTGGTAATGATTTAGCTCATAAAAGCTGTTTGCCCTTCATTGATTTAAAAGGGAAATTCCAACCTTGGATCCTAATGTGTGTATATATCATGAATTTGCGATGCTGAATGGGTGCCAGAAATGATCTTGTCCTTGAGCCGGCTTTCTAAATTTGTTAAGTTTCTCTGAATTACTTTAAACGACCTCCAGAGAACTCAATTTATCTGTCTGTTTCTGTGACTAAAGCTTGATAGTAAAGTTATTCTGCAAAAAAGCTGCATCTGTTTTCCTTCCACATTACAGCCTGCAGGTGAACCCTGTAGTGTCACCTCCACACAAAAGGCTAAAACTCATATTTAAATAGTGAATAAGAGACTATTTATGCGTCTTTAGTAAAATATTATTCCTGGGAGACTCCATACACAAAGAATCTGCACTGTCAGCGCAATAAGTTCTACCTGGTTCAGTTGAAGCAGGATGGGTCATCAAGTTCAGTTATTGGACTCAACTTAATACAACATTTTCTAAATCTCAATCTTTTACAAACTAAAGGACATAAATATAATGTTATAATCATCAGTTGCAACTCTATAATAGCCATCCAAATAATGTTTATAGATGGTTTAAAAGCCATTCAAAAAGTGTTACAAATACCTGGTCCTTCTAGCTATGTAATGTTTATAGATATTTTACAAATAATGTTTTAAAGGTTTACATAGCATTTGGTAATCATCGAGAGGAGAGAAAGGAAGGACAGAGGAGAGAAGCACAATGAAAATCAACAATGAAGCTAGAAGGTCTGGGACTGGAATCTGTCATCCGGACATCTACAGGCCCAGATTACCTGTGAGACCAGAAAGCACAGTCAACTCCAGAGAAGAAGTTTAGGTTATTGAATGCATTAGTAGTACATGAATGTTAATGGATATAGATGGATGGATAGAGAGAGAGGAGGAGGAGGAGAGAGGAGCTCAGTGCATCATGGGTGTTCCCCCGGCAGTCTAAGCCTATAGCAGCATAAGCTAAGAGCTCTAAGAGCCCTAACTATAAGCTTTATCAAAAAGGAAAGTTTTAAGCCTACTCTTAAATGTAGGGAGGGTATCTGCCCCCCGGACCAAATCTGGAAGATGGTTCCACAGGAGAGGAGCCTGATAGCTGAAGGCTCTGCCTCCCATTCTACTTTTCGAGATACTAGGAACCACAAGTAGACCTGCATGCTGGGAGCGCAGTGTTCTAGTAGGTACATAAGGTACTATGAGCTCTTTAAGACATGATGGAGCCTGATCATTGAGAGCTTTGAAAGTGAGGAGAAGGATTTTAAATTCTAGATTTTACAGGAAGCCAATGCAGCGAAGCTAAAATGGGAGTAATATGATCTCTCTTTCTAGTTTTTGTCAGAACATGTAAACCTGCATTCTGGACCAGCTGGAGAGTCTTTAGACATGCTTTAGACTTGTTGGGACAGCCTGATAATAATAAATTACAGTAGTCCAGCCTAGAAGTAACAAATGCATGGACTAGTTTTTCAGCATCATTTTGAGACAGGATATGTCTAATTTTGCAATATTACGCAGATGAAAAAAGGCAGTCCGTGAAATATTTGTTTTATGTGGGAATAAAAGGACAGATCCTGATCAAATATAACTCCTAGGTTCCTTCAAGGTAAGGCTAAGCCTTAGGTAGATGTAGACTAATCAGTTGTTGTGATTTTATGAGTCATCCACACATTGATCTCATCAAGGTAAGGCTATAGCCTTACTTAGATGTAGGGGCTGTATAGTATATAAAATGATATAATGTGTGCAACAAATGTAATCAGAATGTAATTGTTATTGTCTCTTATCAGTTATGATACAATATGAACTTTCTAAACTAATTATTTTAATGATAATATAACAAATGATTACAATGCTCATAATAAGCAAACATCACATGAAATTATAATTACATTGTTTAAGTTTAAAGTTTAATTAACTATCATTTTACCATTTATTAATGATAGAATAACATAGAACAGTTTTTTTTGTCATTTTACAGGTATGCAACGAAATTTCTGCTGCACTCCCTGAGTGGAGCTCAAGTAGAAAGAGGCTCAAAAAGTTCTTTAAGTTAAACACACACATGCACAGACACAAAGTTCAAACATGCATGTACAGTACTTAGTACCTACGTATACAGTCAGATGCTGCTAGTATTGCACGTGTGTAATAAACATTTTCAAGAATATTTTACCCCACAGTACAGGATTGTCCAATATGCCTTAATTGCAGTGTCCTTTAGTGCAGTTTTTAGTATGGTGATGGTTATTATAAAGTGTTACTGCATTATTAAATCTGAAAATTCTAAAAAACTATTTTCTGAAACGGTAAAAACAATGTTTGTGTGTTGATGTTCCTCCTCAGTCATGATAAAATATCAATGGTTTCACTTGTTTCTTATACAATATCGTTCAAAGACAAAAAACAGACATGGCCTTTTGTCCCGGTGAAAGTTTGTGTCTCTATTAGTGGATTGTTCATCCTCCAGGAACCATGAATGTCTGCACAAAGTTTTATGGAAATCCATTCAAAGCATATCAAGATATTTCAAATATGTACATATATATATATATATATATATATATATATATATATATATAGATTTAGATGAAGAAAAACTGTTCTCTCTATCTTTTTAGATCACTTTCAAACAGGTAACAGAACAGAGATCTGTAGATGTCAATACTTTGCTATCAGACCACTGTGCTGACTGACAGCAGGAAGGTCTGTTTACACTGAGCTTACACCCACAATTTTTAGTCTATATAGAAATATCATACACCAAATGTTCAGCTTCTCCTTCACTGTTTGCAGTGTGATGCTGCAGTGTGTGATGGACAGTATTGAGCTTTGAATTAAGCATTCTCGGTTTCTTGTTGTTTACTAAGTGGACTAACAGACCTAAATCAGCCTGGTGTCTTCAGACATCTGTGAGATATGGAATATGATCCAACAAGTCCAGTTTGAGTGACAGATTAATGTGTTTAAAGATTGATGTGACACTGAAATGCTGCATAGTGGTTCATATTATATAGAATGTTAAAGGAAAGTTAACCTTTCTGCAACTATTTTATCCTTAAAAATTGGGAACAGTGGATAAACAGTGTTCACCTTGAAAGTAATGATCCAGAAATGTACATTTGGGAGTGTGAGGGAATAATACTGGATGTACAGTTTAATGACCCTAACCCCTCTAAGCCTAACCCTAAAACCCAATTAGATTCCACAAATACATCACTGCATTATTCCCAAAAATTCCCATTTCCATTCCTTGCCTTGTCTCCATCAACACCGCCACTCTTCCATCTGTGAAACCACGTAAGGAAAAAAGAAAGCGTTGTACTTAATAACATCCTGGGCAGAATAACATTGTGGTTTCACAGCAAATAACAACTGGATGGGGGGGGGGGCTCCATTTCCATTTGCATGTATTCCTGCTCAAGATAATCTATAAAAAACTGTCTGCAAAGGGCAGAAAGTGATTACAGTGAGGAGTGAATTTGCTTCCTCAACTCAATGGTACGATTGTGTGACCTGAAGCAAGAAACTGGGAGAAAGAAGAGATGGAGACAGTCAAGAGGAATATCAACATGTATTAAGGTTTATATTTATTATTATATATTAGAATCAATACAGTATATACAATGTACTAATCTTTGCACTGCCTTGTTTTTGCAGCTGTAATACAATGAATCTAAATACCTTACTGTTTTATATTATTTATTGTTCTTTATTCTTTTAATTGATGCCCTTTCTATTTTTGCTACTTGTTACTGCAATACTGTAAATTTTGCCACCATGGGACGAAGAAGGGAATATTGTATCGTATCTTAACAGGATACAATATGTTCACCACTGCAAATCAATCAAACTGTTATTTTAGAATGTCACTTTCAATAGAATAAGAATTGCTTGGCTGGCACATATGCCAAAAAAAAAGTATGTAGCTTGTGGGTTGTGCGGTCTACTGAGTATGCACAGTAATGTTTCCCAAGCTCGGCCCACAGACTTTACGTTATGTTGACGTCACAGAATTTTAAATCTCTTTTTTCGGCTCGAGAAAAGTTTTATAAATATGAAACCTCCATGGAAAAAATCATAATACAAAGGGTCATAATTTACCTTGTTTGCAGTTTGAGGTGTCCTGTCAACAGTTTTACAGATGTCTCTTTTACAATGGTGATCTATGGGGAAAATGCTTTTAGGGCCAGAGGGGAATATTTAGCTGCAATACCACGAGTGACCACTTGGAAAAATTGTCTGCATGGCTGATTGGCGGCACCCTATTGAGGTCTTATAATACAACCATGGCCTGACCACACATTAAACAACAACAAACTTAGTGTCACCCCTTCCTAGTCTTTAGATTTATGGATAATGTAGTTTGTAAATCAACACTTTATGATGCATTCTGTTTCCATTACTTAAAGCTGCAGTTGGTAACTTTGAGGAGAGAGCGGACTTAGCATCAAATTTGAAGAAGTACAACTTTCAGATGCCTCCCCCTCCCTCTCCACTGCATTCCTGCCCTGCCTCCAAAGTCCCTCCCCCAGAGGAGGCCGATGAGCACGCGACCGCGACCACGACCACGACCACGTTCATGCGATCAGTAACACATGAACTACACTCCACACAGCTAGATATAAAACACTTTACAGTGACTTTCACATGGCTATACCTTACCTAGAAACTCCGAGATATGAGCTTGACCGATCTGAGGAGGAAGGGGGAGGGGCCTGTGTGCGTGAGCAGTGATTGGCAGCTGTCAGACACTCCATCAGACACAATCCTGGCTCTGATTGGTTCTTTTTGTCCGGCTGCAGTGGGTTCTGGCAATTTGCAGTAGGAGCAGTAGGTGGAGCTAAATGAGCCTGTTTTTGTTGTTGTTTTTTTTTTTTTTTTTTTTTTACAGATTACTAGTTTCATGTAATGCTGTATTTACATTAGTGATGAGTATTTTATCCGATGTGCAATCAGTGCATCGATGCAAGGGTCTATGATATATTGCATCAGTTGGAGTGGTGTGCATCGGATATAAACTGGGCTGAAACCACGATGCATTTCCGGGTAAAAGCTTTGCATCGGTAAAATCCGATTTCTTCTTATTATATATATTTTTTAAATTATTATTTTCAGTCAATTCACTTCCATATTTATCTCAATCAGCCGTTTCTCATGAGCGGACTACTTGTTGCGGAACGACAAATTCAACTGCCCAGCGCAGTTTACTTTAACTTTTTTTTAACTTTAACTAAATACATGAATGATCTTTAAATATCACTAATCTTTCATATTATACTAGTCAGTGTTAACATAAATAAAATAAATAATGCATCTTTAATGCACATGAGCCCATACTGGACAAAACTACAATAACTGAGTATCTATGAGTTTGCTTAATACTTTCAAACTATAATGAAGCCACCTCCACTGTTTAAAATCAACTACCTTACTCCTCCTTACCTTAGATTTTAGGCCAGGACACTTTTCTCTATATGTGGAGGCAATAAATTATTTTGTAGATATTATTATTTTGTATGGAATCTATATAAGTGTACAAGATCCCTGACACTAAGCAGCAAAACCTCATTGAGAGGAACAGAGCTGCTATTACAGATCATCTTGAATCATAATAGAATTCCGTGCAACAGCTGCTTGCAGTCATTCATCACACACAGTCCTCCAGCTATCTGTCTTCCTCCTGAAGGCTTTTTTTTCCTGTGATATTTGGAAATAATATTGAACGCGTTAGTCAAGGTGTTCCATCATAATTAGCTGGACTGCTGCTGGATGAAGCTTTTCCACACAGTTTACAGATTAGGTGTAAAGACTGTGGTGTCTGTGGTGATGATGGTCATGAGGGTCGTTCACGTGTTCCTGGTGCTGTTTTTAGATGTCTGACGAGTGGGTGACGCACATGAAGAGACACCCCCACCCCCTCACCCACCAAACTCCTCAACTCACCCTGCAAGCATCACTGGAACTAAAATAGGCAGACTTGGATCTCTGTAGATGCTGCTATTTATGCCAGGAACTTTGATTTAGATCAGAACTTTTCCTTTTTTGACAGCAGGAACGAGGCAATGGAAGGCCCACCTATACATGCCATGACTGTTCTAATCTAAGCAATGTACATGAATGCATACACAGCTGAACTATAGAAGTATTTCATTCAGGAAGTTCGCCCTTTTATTGGTGGAAATGTATCTGACGTGATTTAGACCAGGGGTGTCAAACATACGGCCTATGGGACAGAACTGGCCCACCAAGGGGTCCAATCTGGCCAGATGGACAACTTTGCAAAGTATGAACATTGCAGAAAAGGGTTAGGGTTATCATCAGACCATCAGTGGACACCAACTGAGCTCTCCAGTCGCCCTCATGGTTGAACTGAACAGGTTTACAGTGACAGTGTAAGTCCAGATGTTTGACTTCTCGCTGACATGACCTTCTAGCTTACATTCAAAAACTGATTTCTCGAACAAATGATTTCTTACATTGTGATTATAAGAAAAACATCTTTTAATTTGAAAAAAAACCAAAACTTCAGCCCCATCTGGACAAAAGCTCTACCTGTATTTTCACTATATAACAAGTGCTACATTTCTTGGTAAAAGCCAATAAAAAAGTCAAATCCACTGCAGTAATTGCAGCTCGTTTACTTCCACCTACAACCCAAAGGAGTCTGTTGCCACCAGTCTATGGCTGCCACACATTTATCAGTCCTGCCTGTCCTGATGCATTAATATAAGCCTACTGAGTTTTACTTCTTTAAAGACACAATTTTCTCATTTTCTTGGTCTGTTTTAATTTTTCCTTTATGTTTCTATCTACATGTGTTGAATTGGGGGTCAGGGACCTAGTCATGGCAGAACTGAAGTAGTAAATGAATTACAATGACATATCAGCAGGAATAAAACACAAGATGATACATGCATAGTGAAAAGGATCATACAGTAGAAATGTGGAATGGATAATGCAACATGCGTCATTTAGCTGTAGGTGAAAAATACACTGTGACTCAACAGGCTTTTAAGATGAATCAGCATGGTTCTGGTTGTTAAAATTCTACATATATAAGTGACATCATTTGTGTCAAAGCTTCAAACAGAATGAAGTGACTGTCAAGTCTGCGCATATTTTATACATGATTTATGTGTAATTAGCAGAGGGATTATTCATGTAAAAACTTGTGTTTCATTTCATCACTTGCCCTAGATAGGCTATAGAATTTGAGTTCCAAATATTGTCAGATGTCAAAGAAAAAATGCTTGATCTGATTAAGATCCACAACAAAGTTCATCAAGGACAAAAAAACAGTTTAATTTGTGCTGTTTTGTATCCACCTGTCAGTCAAGTGATAACTTTGCTAAACTGTTGCTGGGTCTAGAGAGTGAGCTTGGCCCATTACTATGTAAATCCATCCACATTACCATACAATCCCATTAATGCTGTCCAGCTGGAACCTGCACCAATACGGACCTTAATATCCCACTGCTGCCTTTGCAATATATTATCTCTGCTTTCTTACCGTGTCTGTGGTGTTGTAGCATCATGGCAGAGCTCTTAATGTTCTCCCCAATGGATCCACATAGGAATACTGGTCTGTTCTTACTATCATAAAAGATTTATACTCACAGATTTGATCTTAAAGGGCTTTCAGTATTTATGCTAAGCTAATGACTTTAACCTTTAAGGCACTTCTGTGAAGTTTTCAGAGTTTAAGCGTGTTTATAATAACATATGAGAAGGGAAGAATAGTGTTAAAATATTAACAATATTTCAGTAGTTTATATGATCATTTTTGTAGCTAACATTACACAATGAGAGCGTTGGTCCAGATTCTCCTTTCGGCTATTTGAGCATGTTTTGTGTGTCTTTGTTTTAAATAACTGCAAAATTGATGGTATAGCCTAGTCTTAAGTTAGAACATGGCAAACATTACACGTAGCTGCAAAACATGTTGGCAGTAATGCAAGCTGCTACTGCTGTACACTGATTTGTGGTTTTAACAGTAGCTGACAAGAAGGATGAAGTGGGTCAACACAAACGTCCTACTGTTTTACTGAGCATAAACTAAAGTCTGAACATTCAACTGTCTATTAGATAAATACACAATCATGGCACAGTTTTGTCATGGTAATTGGGGCAAAGCTGCCAGACACGTGTGTATGGAGGGGGAGAGGAGCCAAAACAGCCTAATTAAACAACTGTATTCTATAACTGAAGCCCAATATTGGCCTGGTACACCAGTCTAACCATTGTCAGCACAGATAATCCTCTGTAGTGGTCACAGGTTATGAGAGTGTGTTCCCTGCAGCCCCAGTCAACTCTTGTGCTTATGAACACTCATCATGGAGCCAAACTCTCCATAAAGGGAAACTCAATTTGGCTTCTCACTTTCACTCTGCGCTGACAGGCCATCTGATGTCACAGATGTGCGTCACCACTGTGTGATCTATCTCATTCAGCACGGTTTAATTACAGGATCTGAAATGTCTAGAGACAAACCCTGTGCCAGGTGCATGCATGTCATTATTGTGCTTTATCAAATATGGATTTTACAGGGCCTTTCTGACTGAGGTCACTTCAGACAACCAACACATTAATATGCATTGCTGCTCCAACCACTAAAAAGCACTCAGTTGCTCTCAACTGTGAAATAGTTTGCTATATATTTCTTGTATCGGCTTGTGAGTGAGCTATTTCAAACCAGCATTTTTATGATATTTTTAGTCAACATTGTGGCTTCTCCATCACATACTTTGTCTTCATATTTATTTTAGTGTTTACAACCACTTAACTTTATTGCTTCCTGTAAAATGTTTCGCAATTGTTTTATCAGCCACTGAGCATCTCTTTGTCAGTTACATCAGTGCGATTACATTTTTAGCATTAATGTCAGTATTTAAACATCTAACAAATGGTTTATAATGCATCATAATGTAGTTAGCAGATTTAAGTGTTTATTAAAGTATTAAATTTCCTCCCGTGGGCAGCTAGAAGAAGCTTCTTCATGTGTCAAAACAGATAATAAATGACAATATAGTAAAATACAGTTGTAATAATGTAAATCTGTCTTCACAGCTGAAGTTATACTTACTGAAAATGACTGTACATTAATATAAATGTACTCATCTGCGATTGAACTAGATGTAATAACATGACTAATGTGTGCCCAACGACTCGGTGTGTGTCTAACATTATTGCATTATTAAAGTCTAATGAAAATAAATTAAAGGTGATGTGCAACATTATACAGACTGTTCAGTCAGTGTTATTAGACAGTGCAGAGTGAAGCACCAGTGTCTTGGTGAGAAAGTCTGCACAGTGTGTGACCTGCATGTGTGAGTCAGTGACAACCTGTCTGATCTCTGCAGTCGCTATTAGGAGACACATAAACATTTATCATAATTGTCACAGGAGACACGTGTCTATCTGACATGCTGCTGGACAGACTGAAAGGATGTCAGATGCCAGAATATGGATGGTAAAAATCTACTAAAATGAGAGTTAGAGAGATAAAGTTTTAGGCAGAGATATCACTGCATATGCTCTGTAATGGGGTTTTATGTTTGCACTGATATACTAGTCTGACAAGCTGTACATGCCATGTACTGTATGTATTTTTTAAGTAACTCATGACTCATGTGTGGAGGATGAATTCAGACTTTCTCCTCCTTTGCAGAGCTTCAATGCAGAAAAGGAATTTATAATGATCTGTGTGGCATCAAATGAAAACAGAGCAAAAAAGGTGAGACTTGTATATATATTCATTTTTTAATATATGTATGTATGTATGTACGTACATATGTATATAGAAACATATACTTTGTGTGTGTGTATTGTTGTATCATCTTTTTTGTATTTTTTATCTTGCCTATGTAAACACTTCGGGTCCAATCCGGCCCACTGGGGATATGTTTGCAAAGTATTAATATTGCAAAAAAGTCATTCTAATTTTTCTGCTGCTTCAAAAGGGTTTTTTCCACCCTGAACAGAAAACAATTCTCTAAAAAAAAACAATGAATACATATCATAATATTTAAATCGTTCATATATTAAATTATATATCATTTATACATTAATATGCATTGGTTTTACTGGTCTGGCCCACTTGAGATCAAACTGGGCTCTATGTGGCCCTTACACTAAAATGAGTTTGACACCTCTGCTCTATATAAATGAATTTTACTTAGTTATTTACTTAAAATGTTTATGAGGAAGGAAATGAATTCAACATTTTTGTTAGAGAAGTTAAGGATACACTCAGCACTTGGTGAGTAACAATGTAAACATGACTTTTGTTTGTGTGCAAGAAAACTTCACAGGGTACCTTTAAGTCAGAGTGGAAACACTCATGCTTCCTTTAGAAATATAAATTTATTTGTGTATATTTTAAGTTTATATGTGAATTTGCTCAGGTGTGGAATTATTTCCTAAAAGCGTCATTAAAACTTTTAAGAAAAATACATCATTATATTAGGATTGTAATATTCTTGCACATTTTTACAGGCTACTTGAGCTGCTACAATACTTTACACAAAGGAAGCAATGTAACAGCTCATTACCAACAAGTAAGAGATGCATAAGGAAATAAATATATATCTTCTTTTTTTAAAGAGACAATTCTATTACAGCAGGACCCGAGTGTGTCGGAGAAGGAACAGGTCATTTGGCACATTGATTGAGTTTCCTACAGGGAAACGTGCCTCGTCTCCACATGCCTGATGTCTTTGGGGGGAGTGGCGACACGTACAGTATATAACCATGTGCTGAAACCGGAGGGATCCGCAGCTTCGGCTGTGCGGTGACCTACTTACCTGTGTGACCTGCTTTGTTTATCGTTAAAAATGGATGACGCGCAGGCCCTGAGGAGAGCAGGAGGAGGAGTGCTAAGATGGAGATAAAGAATGATTTGCAAATAAAAGGCCACTAAAAAGAGACAGAATCAGTACTTTCTTCATTTGTGGATAACTCTATGGCTGCTCAGGCCAAGCTGCTTGAAGGCCATTTGCTGAACTGTGAGGTGACTGTTTGTGGAGATATTTGCCTCGTTCTGGGTCTCTACAGAAAATAAGTCATGTCACTTTTGAGTATTTTCATGCCCTACATCTACTTAGTGATGTGGCTGTACGCTGCAAAAAATGCCATCCAATCTAATGCCATAAAGCTTTAAAATAAAGTATATAAAGTATGACATTTGTATTTTTCTATAAGGATACTCCTCAATTAACTGATTTATTTTTAATCAAGTGACTAATGTGGATTAAAGATATTTTTCTTACTTGTCTAAACAGTTGTTACATTTAAAAACCAGTAATATGATTTTTTTAGTGGCACATTTTTCCATTTCTGACCATTTTTCATCAGCTGAATATTATAACAGCGCTCGCCTATACCTCGCCAACCTGACCCAGTTCTACCTAAGCCGTTCATCAGGTGACTGTAATAACAGGTCAACATGTGATAGCTGAGGGAGAAAACAAGTCAGGACAAATAAGGTCATGTTTTTACAATCAGCTTTACAATGTTCTGCTTTCTCTCAAAGCAAAGCTCCAATCTGACTCACTGTATTCTACAGTGTATTATAAGCTTTATTGCAACTTAAAGTTATATTTTCTTTACCATTTCCATATATTGGAAAAAAGAAAAGGGGATACAAGAAGGAGAAAGAAGTGCTGGAATGTATTATTAAAGCAAGACTACAGCTGCAGTCACACTACATGCTGAAGTGGCCCAAATTTGATTTTTTTTGCCTCTAAGAGACTCAGATCTGATTTTTTCACGCAAGTGTAAACAAACTAAATCAAGTGTGAACATACTAAATCTGATTTATTTCATATCAGATTTAGGCCTCTTGCATATCTGGTCCTGTGATCTCTGGCCATGCAGCCAATGTCAGAACAGTCAGATTTGGAGTTAATGTTTTTTTTTTTTAAATGCCCATTTCTTCAAATGGGCTGCACAATGCCCCCATCTAGTGGCTCAATACAATTATGACAGCAACATTTAAGAGCTATTTTCAGAGACTGAGTTTTGTCAATGTTTAAAGCTTCAGTAAATCATTTTAATTCCACTTGTAACTTTGATTCCATCTCACATAGAAAAGGAATTCTAGTGTTTTGAGTTTAGATAAAGTCACTCTTCTATCACTATTAGTTAAAGTGGGTTGCAGCTTTGATACACTGTGGAAGCCAACTAATCAGTGACAATCAAATAAGTAGTTAACAAAAGCAGAAGATCCCTGCTGTTTGCTGCTTTATTTCATTAACCTACTTAGACTCATCTGCATGTTTACTCCTTCGTCTTCGGTCTCCTCGAGGACTTCTTGGCCTGCTGGGATTCAATCAGTCTAAGGCTGCCGCGTTTGATCTCCTCCCGGGATGGAGAGCTCTCCTCTTCTCCTTCTTCATCATCGCTGAGCTGGGAGTTGTCTGAGAGATGGGGTGAAGAGAGAAAGGCAGATTCTGAGTTGAGACATTAGCATAAATTACTTTTTTTTCTTTTTTGCAAAATATGACTTTTTAAAAGACATTTCACACTTGATCTAACAAGTTAAGATTAGTACAGATAAGTGTTTTTTTTTTTTTACTTGTTCCCAACTTTTTTCATTAGGAGCTTCTTTTGACACATTCTATAAATATTTTGTATTAATGCTGCAGTGCATCAGAGAAGGTGCCACTTTTTTATGCTCACATTTTTTTCCCATGCCACCGTCACACCTATATGTCTTGAGCCAGTGATGTGATGTCAGGTGTGACTGTGTTGAGAGCCAAATAAAAATGATTGTGCAATGTCCAATTTATTCTGTAGGTTATCTTTGACGGTGAGCAGAGAGCTGAAAGCAGTCTTTGACAGGGATGTTGTATGTTAGAACTGTCTCAGTGAATTCTCATGAGATGGTAGGTTTTGTATAAACATGCACATTTTAGAAAAAACTAGATGCATCAGAAAATACTTATCTTGTATTTGACTGTTTTTCGTAGAAATTAATCACATGCTAACATATTTCTTAATGAATGTGATCTAACACATTAATGGGACCGCCAGAAAGAAAAAGCTTTGAAGACCCCATTGCCGGATCTATCATTCAGACAATTGGGCAAGTGCTCAGGGGCCCTTCAGCAGAAAGAGGCCCTTAATGATGTCAGGCTCTACAGAAATACGACACAAGGCTTGAACTTGATGTCGATAATTACGATCACTGTCAGAAACCTAGTATGTCCAAAACTAAATATGAGAGTTAAATGTGAGTTAAAGTATGAGTTACAAGGTTTCCTGTACTAATACAGCCTTGGATGATCCCATAGTGGGGGGTCTAGACTCCTAGTTTGGTACCAGTTCTCCAATCTAGTCTGACTTTTCAGAAATACATGTGCTATTCAAAAAAAAAGGAGAAAGCTTTTCAAACTGGATTCAAGCAGATCTCACCTTTCAGTCAACACATTGATACTTCTCTATTTGTCTTAACAACAATAACTTCTCCAAGTCCCTCCTCACCTGTAGTGATGCTTCCTCTCTTGTTATTCTTCGGCTCCATCGTGTTGAGCAGTTCCAGAAAATTGTAAACCTGAAGCAGTACAAGATGCAGAGGGATGTTATGAAACAGAAGACTGAGACTAAAAACTGAGAAGTGAGACACGTGAGGCATGAGTTGAAACTTAAAAAGGTAACACTGAAAACTACAAGAAAACTATCTAAAAAGTTGACAGGGAATTTAAACTAAATGTAAAACATCATCTAATTTAAAGATGCTGAAATCTGCAAACAGTGTGTGTTGGTAGCTGCATTACGTATTGGCAGCATTATAAGCCCAATTAGAATTGAAGCACCTTCTCTTGATCCAAGACACTGGTCACAGGCTTCTGCTCTGACGCTCTTTGCAGTAATGTTGGCAGACGGGCGCTGATCTCCTTCAGTTTGACTATCCTGTCAGGACTGGACACAAAGGGCAGACCCTGAAGAAAGAAAGGAAACAATCAACGGCACGTTTAATCATCTGCTCAGAATAGTCCTTTGCTACAATCATTCCTACTAAATACATGCTGATAACATTATTCATCTCTGTAATGCAATAATTGCTTGACTAAAGACATCATTAGTATTCACTTAATCAGCAAAATGACTATAAATGCAAGATGGGAAGACTTTTGAATTGGTGATCAGTGTGTGAAATACAGGGGGTCATCATGACGTTTGGGTCTTATTATTTTTCTATTTATCTTCACAGTAAGGTTTTTAGTTTAACTCTAAAATCAAAATCTTTGATAATTTTTATAATAGAATAAAAATGCATTGCAGTCAAAGAAATTAAAAAATTGCTCCACCTCTGCATATTTAAAATGTCCAATAAAAATGTTAACATGAAACCTTATCCTGCTCCTGAGTTCAATCTCAAAATAGCAAGTGTGTGTGTGTTTTTTTGCTTTGCACCACAAAAACTCAAATAGAGATTTATGTGATTTATTCTTTATGGAATGTTTCAGGGGTGTTTTTTTGTCTTTTGTTCTGTTTAAACAAAAGACAAAATGGGTTTTTCTCTCACCTTAAAATATTTGAGTGATTGTTTTCCTCGTATGTTTCCTTCCTGCCTCTTGCCTGTGTTATTTGCTTTTATATATTTTGATGATCTTCTCAGTTTTAATCTATTTTATATTCTTTTTCTTGCTTCTACGCTTTTATTGCCTTTGTTTTTAATGTTTCCATGTTTTTACAGTCTTTTCAAGTCTTATTCTTGTGAAGCACTTTGTTAATTTTACTTCTGTGAAAGGCGCTCTACTAAATAAATGTATCAGTATTAATATTATTATCATCAGGACACACCCATGAATGAAGACATAAAAGGCTCAGGCACTGTCCCTGCATTTGAAACACTTAAGACGACGATAACTTTTTAATCAGATGTGACATCCCTCTCTTTCTTAGCTATAGAATGAAGAATGACTGAATGTTTTAAGGTAGATGAACCTGAATCCTTCCTTTAGAGAGTGAGAAAACAAAAAAAAGTATCCTAAAATATAGCACAGAGCAGAAAGTGAGTGGGACGTTTAGAGAGACCTCCACTGGCACGCAGCTGATCCTGAAGTAGAGGTTGTTGATCCCTCGCTCAACAGTGTCCAGCAGGTCCTGAGACTGCTGCAGCTCAGCCTGCAGTCTCTGAACTCCTTCCACCTGCAGATCCAGCTTCGCCTGCAGTTGTTCCTTCATCTCGTCGAACCTTTTAAACAAACAGATGGGAGATTTAAAGACTCTCCTTGTATTCTGATAACATGGCAGTAAAATGTCACACGTGGGCAGTAGATGATAAAACTTTTCCTGATGCAATTCTTCTGTTATTTCTCTTCGGTACAAACCGTCCCCCGTCCCAGATGTTTAAGCAGATTTAATGATAAGCTCAAGAAGCGGATCAGATACTGAATACGCTACAGTGCGCTCTGAGGATGTCCCATGGCGATGGGGGGGGGTTGGGGGGGGGAGTTGTTGAAAAGATCTCAGGAGAAATCAGCACAGACATCAATCAGGCCAAAAACTTGCCGCCACAAGAGGATGAAGTTAACAGAGATTTCCTCACTGCGCTGAGCTGATAAATCTTCAATCCGGCCACAGGCGGCCTGTCAGGGCTGCCAGCACTGAGACGCTCTCACATTATCGTTATTATCAAATGCTCCACACACAACCACGGGTGTTAAACTTCTACCTGCCATGTGAATCGCACTAATCCAGAGAGATGGCTCGTATCATGTGGCCGGTGTGGTGTGACAAGAGACACCACATTCATTATTCATCTGTATTTGGGTCAATGATGTGACGCAACCCAGTGTCAATTGGTATAACCAGTATTTTTTCCCTCTAAATCTGATTATATGCAGGAAAATAAATGTGAACTAAAATGTGGAATAAATATAATCCACTTTTGTAACGCAATAATGCTTTTTAACAAAATTTTACATCTTTTGTCAAAAATAATTTAGAAAAAATGGTTGTTTTTAGGATATGTCCTGCTTGATATTGAAATGTATTACAATTATAAAAATACTAAAAAAAAAATGTCATTTCATTTGATATTTTAAATGGAAATTGGTTTTAATAATGGTAATTATTTGTATAGTCCACTTAAATACATTTTAAGTTAGAAGGAAGAGCCTTTGTGGGCTGGTCAGGGTGTCTCTCCTTCTTTTTGTTTAGTCTGGTTAGAAATGGTTGGTTACTCTGTTAATATATTGGTTGAATTGTTTGGCAATCCTGACACTCCTCCTGTTTGGCCCTCTATGTAAAAGGCTGTTTCAGAGGCTCATAATAACACTATTATACTGAGGACTAACATTTGAACAGTATGGCAGACTCAGATTGTGTAGCAGAGCTTCAGTGACAGTACCTCGTAGCAGCAGGTTTGACACTGAACTTGAGTTCGGCGTGCTGCAGCTCCAGATCAGCCAGGGTTTTGGTCGCCTGACTGACCAGTTCCTCTAACTGGGTTTTCTCAGCGAGGAGGCGCTGCGTGGTCGCCCGCTGAGACACCACCTTGTTTACTAGATCCTAGTAAGACAGGAAGGAATAGCACATGAATTGATGAATTCAGAATGTTCTACAAAGTTGTAAGTTATAAAGCAACACAGATATAATAGCGGAATATATCTTTAACATCTGGATAATAACTGAAGGCTCACTAACATAAACTCAAAATACATGATAAAATGTGTTATGAACTATACATCTGTGGAATCGAGGTGAATATACAAATGTTGAAGGCATTTCAAGATGCCTCCATCTTTTCTAACAATCTGGATGAAAAATTAACTGCTGCCTAATTTATAAACAAACATTTTTTAACCTGTTTGTCACGTTGTGGCCGTATCAAGGTAGCTGGAAAACTCATCATATTGTTGTTTTTGTAAAACACAAGCAAAATACGAACGTGTTATTTTGTGTAAAAATATTTTTAAAGGCCTGATAAGAAACAACATAACTGAACAATTTTGGTTTATGTTGTAGAAACTGAAAATTCATTTTTGTCTGCTATCTTTGATTTGGGATTGGGGAACAGAGTTGCACCTTAGGAAACAAGTTCAACATTTGTATTATCACTCAGTGGACTGAATATAGTCTTTCTCAAACATCGGCTGATGTATAAAAGGTGAAAATGCCCAAAAGCATTTTTTTTTTTTAAAGTCAGGTTTCTGAATAAACAAATCGCTGTGTTTTTGCTGCTTTGAGAAGCTCTGTCACTCAACTGTAATAGTAATTATGAGAGGAACAAATCATTATATATTGTCATTACGTCTGGGAAAGTCAAATACTGCAGGTTTTATGGATTCATTGATGTTGGTGTTGCTTCATTAAAACCATGCTGTAAACGCTGTTAAATATTGATGATATGATCGGGGGAAATAAGCTGTTGTATTTCCCTCAGTAGCTCACTATATAAACACTGTGTTCAGTTATAATCCTCAGAGGCCTCTGCAGTTATTTCCTGCACCAGGATTTAGACACATAAGCTGTGATAACACATAAGCTCGTAGTTCTACCACTTCTTTTATTTTTCTATTTGTGTCCTTGTCGTTCTATTTATACATTTGTTTTCCGTGTCCGACACTTGAAGCTAAAGCTGCCTCATTAATAAAACATGTGAATGTGACTACCTGCACGTCAGCGCAGCCCAGAGCTTCTCTCAGAGCCTCCATGTCCTCCACCGCTCTCATGTCAGACTCGGAGGCGCCGCAGATGTCGTAACACTGGTGAGCTGCTGAGAAACACGCAACACAAATCCACAGTTTAACTTCACTGATTGCTTTATTTATTTATGCTTGTAGTATTATCTTAGTGGGAAGTGCATTCAAAATATATTTTTAATGTGTCTGTTTTCAAGTTGAAGGAGAAAACTTCGTCTTAGTGATGGGGGCTTACAAAAAACTTTTTAAAGTTATTATTCTCGCTACAGTACCTGCGAACAAAATTACGTTTTTATGAGTGTGAAAGTTAATATCCTTAAATTTGTTTCGCAACAAACTGAGAACTAACAACTGAGCCGTCTCCATGACAACGTCATCCGCTGATAAAGACCATGAGATGGGATTAAAAGCTTTGTAAAAGGCTAGTAATTGAGAATACTTTGAACATCAATTTAAAATTGCAAGGAAACTGGAAAATAACTACAATAGTTTAAAGACATACACACCTTTAAGTAGGAATGCAGTGAAGTAAAACACTTTTCAATCACCAAAATAAGAGCCTGTATTTATCAAAGAAGTTAACCTAGGCATAAAAACATGAAGAATAAGACATTTATCATTTACTCCTATTTATTTACAGTGATGTGTAGGATGATACTCGAAGGAGAGATAGCCAGTCAGAGACCCTCTTTAATATCTTAAGTAGCAATTAATATATAGAGGTAATATCTATTTAATATGTTTAAAATATATAATTATAAACATAGGCATGATATAATAGAACATATGAAAGAAAAAGATGCTGCTGGTTAATAAGAAGAAATCATGATGAGGAAAATGAAGTGCAGATTATAAAGATGAAAAGTAAAATCAGGTTTAATTCTGTGTTTGGAACCCTGATAAATGCAAAATATCATGCAAAAACATGTGTAACATCTTATCAATTTTTCAAATTAAAATCAACAATTTTATTCTGAATTACATGTATTTCTCCATGTATGAATATACTACACATCATGTCCAATGATATTGTGTACAGTCTCGACAAAACATGGCAAAGAAGGTCAGTGTGTTCTACCTCTGCTTCATCCAGGGTCAGCTCTTAACTTCAATATTTCATAAGAGGCAAGATAAATTTAGGAGTTTATTATTCATTTAAAAGGGAGTAAAGGGTTGTCTTTCACTTCAGTCCAATTTTTTTTTTGCTTTTAGCTGTTAGCCGGTAAATATAGGCCCAAAGTTAAAAGGTGCTTCACAGATGTACATAGAAATCACAATGGGTCTCACGCAAGAACAAGAAAGCACTTGTTTGACTTAGAATTATAATGTCTTAATCGGAGTGAAATTTAAGTTAAAATATGATGCTGAAATCACCTAAAATACTAAAAGCTCATGCAAATATTATCATATTCTGTTCATCATAAACTTACTTCATGTCAAAGCATTCCTTCTTTATTATTTTCTGAAAACAGGACTTGGATATCTCCCACAGAGTGACCACGTCAACTTATGTCAACACTTTGGGGCATTGATGATGCTTCTCATGAACAGGTGAGACTCATCAGGCTGAAACGAGCCAATTACGACAAGTTCACACTGTCAAAGATAGTTTGTTGAAAGTGAATTGGAACACTGGTAGAACACAAGCAAAGCTCACAGAGAAAAATAAGAGAGATTTAAGCCGGAAAAGGAAAAATGTTCTTGCATGAGGCCCAACAAGAATTTCTAGGAATGGAGAAACATAGGGAAATAAAACACCACCACACAGTATTCAACCTATAACCTATAACAGTGACGTGCGGTCAGGGGAGGCAGGTGAGGGAAAAAGACTTAAAAATGAAAAAAATAATAAATGGTTATATTTGTCCAGTGATTTGCACTATAACGTTATTTTCTATCAAACATTACCAGTTTCGGATTATTTTTAATTCAAAATCGCTGAATTTTCACATGTACTGATCAAACACTGAAAAGAGACGCGCAGTGAGGCAGGAGCGAGACGAGTTACACAAGCTACAACTACAGTGAGCAAGTCAGCAAGTCATCCGTTTTTTTTCCTTCTTGTCTGGTCTTTTTTCAGTATGGAGGATTACATAGCAAAATTACGTTTTTTATATTAAATGTGTTTTTTGTGTGCTACAGTTTGTATGTGTAAAGAAAGCTGATATGAGATTTTAAACATAACCTGTTAACTGCTGCCAATCAAATGGTGAATAAGCTACTCTGTAGGGTTCATATGTTTGTAAATCTGATTGTGATGAAGTCAGTGCCTCACCAGGCATGAACCTCACCGCACGTCACTGAACATGTATTTGTGGCACTAAAAGGGATATTGAGCAAGTTTTATTTTTTTTTTTAAGTCTAGGTTTGTGTTTGGATTTCACTACCTACAACAGCATAACTACAGCAGCTGAATAGATGAAGGCTGTGTCTGAAATCACTCCCTATTTACTATACAGTGCACTACATTTACCCTCTTCAGCTGATGGTGAACAATTGTATATTATTATAGACTGTGAATGACTGAGCAAGCGAGTCATTTCAAACACAGCCAGGTTCATTGTTGGTATACCTGTGACAGGACTGGAGCGCTCTTCCTCTTTTTCTCCTTCTTCATTTTCCTGCATGTGAAAAAAGACGCTTATTTATATATTGATTTATCTTATTCATCTTCATCACAATCTCAGATGAGTTTTTCTTCTGTTCTCACCCGCTCTTTCAGTCTGCTCTGTGATGTTGGGCTGAGAGGACGCCCGAATGTTTCTATCTGCTTCTTGAGCTCCTTCTCCTCTGTGCCCAGTTTAAACAGCTCTCTATCCAACTGTCTTTTCCTTTCCATCGTTTCGCACTCCATCTGAAACATCTTGCCCTGGTAGAGGTAAAAGAGAGAAAAGAATGCTGGCGCTCACGCTTTTAATCTGAAAAATGGTGACAGCTTTGAGAATCATAAATTCAAGGGTCAAACGGTGTTTTCAGGTCATATAGGACCATGAAATCCCTGAAATTATGTTTAATAAAAGCTGAGAGAAATGTGCACTGGTGCTCCACAAGGCTCCCACTATACATCAATGGAGACAGAGCTTCTCATTCCTGGGCACCCATATCTCTGAGGACCTCAAGTGGCTCTACTTCGTCAGGACATTGAAAAAGCCCAACCTGTCCAGAACAGCTTCAGGTGTCTTTCTATAGCTGCTACTACTGTATGTCGGTGTGGTATGCCAGCTGTTCTCCCTCTACATCTGCCCAGAAAATCATCATCCAAATACACCTTCTAACACTTGAGGACATCTACAGCACCCGTTCATCATTCATTCATTTCTTATTCTTTTTTTTTTTTACATGATATGTATGTGTGTAACTACTGGGAAGTTAGTATGTATATATGTATGATTATGATTCATGGATTATGAATGTTTAATGTGTATCTGAGGTATATATCAATAGTGAGTATTTACAGTTTATTCTGATCTGATATAGCACCTTTCAGGAGGTTGCACCTTCAATCTTTCTGTACTGCATGATGAAAACAATCTATTCTGTTTTATGAGGATGGTGATGGAGGTGCTCTCTGGTTGTGACAGGCTGTAAGAAGATATTAATTGCAATACATGACATACACACAATTTGCCACAAGGTTAGGTCAGGTAAAGTCAGGTTAGGTCAGGCAAAGTCAGGTTAGGTCAGGTAAAGTCAGGTTAGGTCAGATTAGGCCAGGTAAAGTCAGGTAAAGTCAGGTTAGGTCAGGTAAAGTCAGATAAAGTTAAGTAAAGTCAGGTTAGGTCAGATAAAGTCAGATTAGGTCAGGTAAAGTCAGATAAAGTCAAGTAAAGTCAGATTAGGTCAGATAAAGTCAGGTTAGGTCAGGTAAAGTCAGATAAAGTCAAGTAAAGTCAGGTTAGGTCAGGTAAAGTCAGATAAAGTCAAGTAAAGTCAGGTTAGGTCAGGTAAAGTCAGATAAAGTCAAGTAAAGTCAGGTTAGGTCAGGTAAAGTTAGATTAGGTCAGATAAAGTCAGGTAAAGTCAGGTTAGGTCAGATAAAGTCAGGTTAGGTCAGGTAAAGTCAGATTAGGTCAGATAAAGTCAGGTTAGGTCAGATAAAGTCAAGTAAAGTCAGGTTAAGCCAAGTGAAATTAGGTTAGGTCAGATAAAGTCAGATAAAGTCAAGTAAAGTCAGGTTAGGTCAGGTAAAGCTAGGTTAAGTCAGGTAGTCAAGTAAAGTCAGGTTAGGTCAGGTAAAGCTAGGTTAAGTCAGGTAGTCAAGTAAAGTCAGGTTAGGTCAGGTAAAGCTAGGTTAAGTCAGGTTAAGTCAGGTTTGTGGAGGTGACACTTACCACTGTGCTCTCTGCAGCAGCTGCTGCCCACTGGACCATCTTGTTTGCTCTGTTAAGCTCCATCTCTCCAATGGAAACTGCATGCTCCTTCTCATCCAGGACCTTGAACATCCCACGGACCTCCTGATCACATTACAAATATGACACATCAGCTGATTGAGACATTCGACAGGTGTCACTGCTGAAGTCATACAGTATGTTGAGTGCAAGTGTTTGACTTCTCTCATTACTTAATTGCATCATTTTATAAAATTACACTGAGTTCTGTTTTAGACTTATTTTGACACTTAACTCTTACTCCTACTTTCACAAGCCTTGCTGAGCACACTGAGTTCTCATCAGTGAGCCAATATTACAGATTTCATCAGATCTCTCACTTACACCAACATCACAGCTTAGAAATATTTTATTAGTTATTTTGTTCTTCACAGCAACACCAGGTTTCACCCATATATTAAAAACCCCTCACACACACACACCTACATACTCACCCAATAAAATCAAATGTTTGTCTGATTGTGTGCTGATGTGTTTTAATGAATAAAAAAGGAGGGATATATTCTTCCTTCAACCTTGCTTTTCCTCAGGGTTTTTTTCACCTATTTTTAGAGTTATTCCTTTTCGTTCTAAAGCAACATTATTTCAGTTTATTGATAAACTGCATTGATAAAATCCATAAAAAATCCAAACCTCACACCATTTTCTTAAACCTCCTGCTTTCATATTGTGGTTAACAGTGTATAATAGAGTGACCTGATGTAGATGGTCACGCATGTGCTGGTAACTGTTCTGGATCTTCATCGCCGCTGTCATCTTCATCTTCATCTTGTCTATGTTGTTCTCCAGCTGCCGTATTCGCTGACATGACAAAATAAAGCAAGGGATTATAACTCTGTAATATAGATTAGATTGTTTGTTAAAATGTGCTAAACTGATTCATTCAGTATTAACTTTCCCTGCCAATGGTGCTAAATGTGGATTCTAGAGTGAGTTATGCTGAGCAGTTTATGCAGCTGTTGGCCCAAGACCAAGCAGGCTGTCAACAGTTGAAGAGGTACAAATGTAGTGAAGAAAAATATTTCTATTAATTTAATTTACATATCTCATTACATTACAAATCTCACACAGTTTAGCTTCAATTGCACTTCGACAATGACAGCAGTTTTAGTGTCAGAGGGAGAGAAATTGGGCCTGGTGGAGGTTACAATGTGTCATTAGTTAATAGTAATTTGAGTCTAGAGGACCAACATCAACATGTGTGCAACGTTGTGTTACATTAAAGCTGCACTAAACTTTTCTTATATCAAAAGTGGCTCAACTGATTGTTGATTGTTGATAAATGTGACACTGACCATGAACCACAACTGCTTCCCCCAAGTGGACAAAAGCTTGATATATTTTAAAGCTACCATGTTGTGGTTGTAGGGGTGATGGTGTTGGTGACTGTTGATGTCCATTAATGTTCTTTAGTGCACACTTACCTGGCACTCTGAATCTTCATTGTTGTAAGTTGTGGTCTGAAGTTCTGCTGTTTTCGACATCTCTTGCAGCTCTATTAACTTAGTTTCTTTTTCCTTCACAGCAAACTTGAGTCTGTTGTGCTCATTAATGAGGAGATTCATCCGCCGTGCCTCTCGTTCAATTTTTTTCTGAATGTGAAGAAAATAGGGAAAAAATCGGAATGGTTTAAATTAAACTTCTTTGAAGTGATATTGAGTTTACACAGCTAGTTCAGTCTGTGGTGTTAGTCGGGATCAATGTTTTGCTATAAGGTACTTCAGCAGAATAAAGGAGAGCATGAAGTAAACTCCTTTACCTCCAGAGGTAGTCCTGGCTTGGACGGCTTTTGTCTTTTAGTTGGACTGTCCTCGCTGTCCAAGACCTGTTTAGCAGCACTGTCTTCTGCTTCAATCTGTTTGTCTAAAACAAAAATCAGCAACAAAATGTATCTCTCAAAGTAACATTATTGATTGAATTTAAGCCTGCACTCACCAACTTACTGTGTGTCAGGGAAAGTGGATATATGGTGTACTTGATGGTAGGTTTATGATTGTATGACACTTTTTTCTTACTACTATAGTTATTATTGCTTGTGTACTTACTTATTGTAAGTACTGTATTATTATTGATTTTTTTTTTTTTTAATTATCACTAAAGGAATATTGTAGGAATGTTATCTTATCTTGTGGGTTGGTTATAGTTGTTACTTCTAAGGCTAGTTAAATAAAGACACAACTCTCAATCACAGTTTATCATTTTCACGATGTTAGCTAAGCTAGCTTGGTAAAAAATTAAGTAGTAAAAATCTCTCAAAGGACATTAATGTGTTTTCTTAAGGCTCAACCAGCTAGCTAAATTAGCTTAAATATGTTTTATTCCCCAGAGGAGCCTATTCAAAACAAAGACTTGCATCTGGCAGGTGACCTAGCTATATGCTAATGCTACCTAGCTTAACTTTATAAATAACCTACCTGAGAATTGGATTCGACGTGGAGTTGGAGTCCTTCCATCTTTCACCTTTTCCATTTTTTATCTGAGCCTAATTAGCTGTTACTTGACAGCTTTAAGTTTTAATTAGACTGTTTTTGTTGCCGTTTTAAAATCATTACAATTTTAACTGACAGTTCACTGACACCTGCCCTTAGTTACTGTTGCTATGCCAGTGTTCAATTCTCATACAGAACATGAACCTGAGCACCTGTTGGAAATTAACCATTAAAATTCAGTCATTTTTGTAACAATGTGTCCTTCATGTCAAATTTAAATGTACAAAAGCAGGCTGTACATTTTTAATTTTTTGGTGAATGAAATGACATGTTACTGCATAATGCAAATATCTCAGAAATGCTTTTACAAAGAATAAGCATACTTTTCACTTTATTTTATTTTTTAAAATTCAGTTCTCACATCAACCCTTTTGCTGCAGTATGAGAATAAAAATGTTTCTGAGGAGTGAAACAAAAAGGTGCCAGATTTGAGCATCTTCTCATGATCTGATACAAGCATTGTGGACTTAAATGCACTGATATATAGAAGTCGTATGTTTCATGATTTTGTCTGACATTTTGTCTGT
Organism: Scomber japonicus; assembly: GCF_027409825.1. Classification (NCBI taxonomy): domain Eukaryota; kingdom Metazoa; phylum Chordata; class Actinopteri; order Scombriformes; family Scombridae; genus Scomber; species Scomber japonicus. The sequence continues at coordinate 34,277,320 of NC_070586.1, read as the reverse complement.
CTGAAACAATATTTGATTTCAACTGCATTTGGACACGGTTAATGTAGGGCAGTGGTCTCCAACCCTGCTCCTGGAAAGCTACTGCCCTGCATGTTTTAGGTATCACCCCACTTTAACACACCTGATTCTAATAATGAACTCATTATCTGGCCCATTACAAGCTTCAGCTGCTTGATAACGAGCACCGATGTAGGGCAATGGAAATCTCTCCATTCAAGAAAAGATATTTCCTTGCTTGATCTTTAAAATAAATTCATACCTAGTCTGAAATTATAGGGATATCGTTCTTTGCAGCTAACAAAAAATACATTTAAAAAATCAAACCGTCTAAATTAATCAGCCACTTAAATTGGTGATACTACTTAACACACCAAAACAAAAAAACCCTTGTACATAAGTTTCTGGATTTCTATTGAACCATGTGAAAAACAAAATGAAAACAACTCAAAAGTCTGGGTTTAAAAATCAGCATGTGTTTTATTTAAGAGTAAGATAGTACCACCAAAGGTTAAAGGTCTTCCTTTCTAGTTGCTCAAATCAATTGAAAACACAATTGTGACAGGAGATAAAATATTGACATCTCAAAAATGGATAGCCTAAAGGTGTTAAATAATGATAACAAGAAAATTCCTACAAAATTACTTTTTTAGAGTTCAAAATGTCTAAAGAGAACTTTTCTAACCTGACCTCCGGAGATCAGGGTTCTCCAGAGATCAGGTGTCCGAAGTGGTGTCACCCATATAGCAAAGAAATCCCCAGCCCTTGTTAGGAGAACACACATCTTTATTCCTGGCTGAATGACTGTGGCTCTGTTCCAAGAAGTGAAACACCAACATCAACCTTAAAAGGCATTTGGAACACATTGTTATATAGTTGGTAAAGACAACCTGTTGACATGAAGGGCCTTTTTCATTTGTAGCCTAGCCCTTGTCGAGTGAAGCTGCAAAAGACCGGGACGGTGAAACACAGACAAAGGAACTGTAAAAAAAGAAAACATGAAATATACATTTTAGTTAAGGTCAAGAGAAAAAGAACATTACATATCAAAGATAGCATTCAAAGTCAAACTCACATTGTTCTGGCCTTTCAACTACCAATAACTAGATGCTAGCGGTGAATGTGACATTAAAGCTGCTCTAATCAATATTTTTATAGTGTCAAACTGATATTTCTCATATTTCAGCTCTTATTTCACAATTTTACTGTTCTGGTGCACTAATGTTACTCACCTATTACATTAAATATGTTATCAGTGAAAAAGCTCTGATAAACCTACTGTATGCTACCTAGCTAGCATTGAGCAAAAGATACCGAAAGTTAAGCTAGTGGATAGTGGGATCTAGCTGCTAGGTATTTCCTTCAAGAGTTGGTTTGTAAATCAGAGTACATATTCACAAAGAATCAAGAAAAGTCTTCCTTAATAGCACAAAAAGTTCATAGCTAAACCTTTTTTTTTTTTAAAAGATTGATTCAAAAAAGTGTTTGAGAGCAACTTTTTCTAAAGAAATGAGAGAAACCTTGCACTAAGAAAAGGGGGCAGACACAGTTGCTATGGAATGAGAATGCTGAATGTCCAGTACCTGTATGATAAACATTGTGACAACACCAGAGCCTGTGCTACGGTAGTTATGGGCAAACCAGTCCTTCAGTTTCACAAGACAACCCTGAAAGACAAAATGTGTTTGGTTATCTTTTGTTTGTACAGAGTAAATTGGCTGAGCATACATGAACTTTTATAGGAATGTCCTGTTTACAGTTACACCAAGAAACAAAACTATGAGAATAACTCACACCGTCCTTGAATCAGTTTCCTGAATCAACCAATTATTGGAAAGGGTAACATATTTTTGTTGTCCTTGTTATTGAGTTTCATACTAGGACACTTATATAAATGCTATGTTATGTTATAAATGCCAGTGGTCATAATGACTCTCTGTCAGGGAAGACTAAGCCACCTTATCATTTAAAATTGTACAGTGGTGAGTCTTTTATTTATCTCCAGAAATAAGATTGGGAGGAGTGCAAGTTATTGTTATCTAGATCTCTGGATTTCAAGAACTTAAATCGAGAATTAATAATGTATGGTTTACAAGAACACCTTGCACTATATTAAATGAGAGCAGCTAATTTGGAAAAAAACACAGTATCGTCTGTATAAAAATGAATAATACTATATCGTTTACAATATCTTTTATAATAGTGAATAGCACAAGTCCCAAAATAGAACCCTGAGGTACACCCAGAGAAACTGGCACAAACTCAGACAGGCTGCCACCAAAATGATACACTGATGCTTGTTTGATTATCAGTCACACGATGTTTCTTATTGTCTAAACTACTAATTTAATCATTTATGACTAAGAAACCAGCTGAAAAGGTGTCTTGATTGGCTATAAAACTAGACCCATAAGAACTTCTAAGGACACTGCTCCAAAAGGATTGACTTCAACTGTGCAGGTGGATGTATTGCTTTTGTTGCATACATGAAGTAACCATTGCCCAAAACATTGACTTCACATGACTTCCAAACATTTATGGCATACAGAAAACAAATACAGGACCTACCTAGGAATCTGATCAAATGATGGACTATCGAGTATTTTGTGTGTAAATGGAGGTACTTTGGTTTGCACAGTGATAATACAATGTAAGCAGTGTACCTCTTGCCAGGTGCTAAAAGGGACGACATTACATGGGTCCTTTTTACAACAGGAGAGTGGGATGTTATCCTTCCAATCTGCCACACCATGAACTCCACAGCACTTAAACTGAAAAGCAAAAAAAATGCTGAATCATGTATATGAGGGTGAGTAACAAAAACAGGACTGTCAGGAAGACAAATAGCAATGAAATTCAATTTAAGTTTATAAAGCAGAGAAATGGATCATTTACCAGGTGCTGGGCAGCATCAAAGTCATCTCTAATGGTCTTATTGCCTTCAGGACTGGACATTCTATAGATCTCCAAGCTTTGCATTAGGTCTTTCTCAAAGTATGTGTCAATCTGCACAGCAGAAAGGCAAGATATGTTATCTGTAACATCCTACTCCATACATGACATTAGACAAACTAATATTTACCCCCATGCTGACACAAATCTGAGGAGAAACACTTGCAACATCAGTTGAGAATAAGGAAATGCATCCATTATGTCTTATCTTATTTCAGAAATGATATTTAAAACATTTTGAATTCTTTGTGCGTTAAAATGACAAGACTACACATGGATTTTGTTAATGATAATGTCTAATATTCTAAGAATGTATTTTGGATTTGTATGGGTGAAATATTTGAAAATTCGTTTATTTGGATAAAACCCCTTGAGATGTACCATCTCGTTTTCGAGGGGGTCCAAAAATAATATAAATTCTCTTACCTTTTTGCTGAAGACCAGGAACACACAGGCCATGGCCAGCTCCACCAGCATCAGGATGAACAGCAGGATGAAGAACTAGGATCAGTGAATCAGATTAAAACACTACTATATGTTATGGGAAAGTGTAACATACACTAATAATGATTTGATTTATACAATGTAGTGTAACAGATGAAGAGGTTCAGTTGTAGGTTTGTCGCTACAGGACGGAAGTTGATTTTCAAAATGATTTCCTTTTTATAAGGTAAAATATGAAGAATCTTTTTGAGTAAGATAATATAGTAATTCAGTGCTATGTGCACTTAATGAGGATGTATGGGAGACCTGATAGCTGAGTGGTCAGTACCACATGGGCACAAACACCTTGGGTAGCAAGTGAATTGCCATGAAATTTGGTAGAAGCATTCATATCCCCCTCAGAATGATTTATAATAACTTCTCCTAACTTGTCATCTAGCACCACCATCAGGTTACATTTTCAACTGGTCCAACACTGGATTGATCAAAGACCTGACATTCCCATCAGGCTCAACTGTATTTTGCGTTAGTTTTGCTGGAATAATAGCCCAAACATCATAAAATCACATTAGTTCAATGCAGTACCACAAGCTATAAAGCTTTCCCATTTAGTATTTTACCCTTTAAACCACATTATAGTAAATATCTTGGTTCATACTCACATTGATGAGCATGCAGCGGCTCTCCTTCATGCCTCCCAGCACTCCTATATAACACACACACATAACGATGGTGCCAGTAACCACCAGAGTGTTGGCGGGGTAGATGGGCCAGAAGGTCGTGACGAGGTAGGCAAACCTGGAGTTCATGGACTGGAATATCCCAAACCCGAGCACAAAGCCACCACACAGCTTCAACAGACACCAAACAGGAAAAATAGTATTATTCTGGGTGTCTGAGTTTGGATTTCACTGTAAAGAATGAGTTCTATTTTTTTTAAATCCAACTAAAGGCTATAACAACAACAATAAAGACATTTAGGGAACATTTCAGGTTTTTCTGAACCTGCGCATGACTTGTACATATAGGTATTAGTGTGTGATAGAAATATTTCAATACCTCCTTCCTGTAGATAACAGGCAGAATATTTATCCATTTGTTTGACCCTAACCCTAAGTGATGTACAGTTTTTACAGACCTAAACCCTTCTATAAGAAAATAGGGTATGGTTGTATATTCCGGTCTGAATGTTCACTTGGAAAAGATTCTATGGAGTTGTGTCCACATATATGATATCCTTCTACTATGGTCTGGTTGAAAGACAAAAAATAATAATATTAATACATTTCAACTTCTTCATGTCTGGTGATTATTGTTGGCCACAGAGCCTCCAAAAGGTGAACTAGCTCTGAATATCACTTCAACAGTGCATGAAGTGTGGATTAAAGGATAGGCCTTAAAACAATAGTCAGGTGTACTAATGAGAAGTTTTGCTTGATGTAATCATCCCTACATCTGATACTGGCCATTAACAGATCACTTCCTTAAGTGCTTACAATGTAAGTGATGGGGGACAAAATCCATAGTCCTTGTTTTTGTGCTTAACTGTGAGCCTCCATCTACCTGCCCAGGAACTCAGGGCGGGAAATAGCAACTTGCTAAATCCTGGTGCAATGCATCTCTCTTTGTTTTACACGTTTTATTGTGCACTGTCTCTGTTTAAATAAAATTACAAATTACAAATGTGTTGGCCTTTGTCAGTTGTGGGACACTGAAGAGCTGAAGACCACAAGTGTCAAGTGAATCAGATTTAATGCCATTGTCTCCTTTAAAGGGAACATTACCGTGACCATCCTTGACAACTTAAGAGAGATCATAACACATTGGCATTTGGAGGCATTATATCCCATGTACTGGCTGTAACATACAATGTAACATTCATAAGACTGTGTAGTGTCTGTAGTGTATGTTGGTCTTAAACCACCTACCCAGCAGACAAAATGGAGAAATGGCACCATATCTTTCAAGAAGTTTAAACAGGAGCGATTCATCCTTCCTGATAATCCTCCGTATCCTTTATAAGACCTGTAACATTAAGCAAGTCAGTGTCACATTTATTAAAACACTACAGTCACATACAGAACTACAACATTTTCAAATACATAGCCCCAGTACTTGCGAAGGACAACAAGTGAGGCTGAGTGTTTACAGGACACTGCTGTTTGATATGGCAACACTGAGCCATCACGCACAATGAATACCTGTGACCTGTTCAGCTCCAGTTAATCATTATTACCTGTGCTTATCTGCAGATTAACCATTTGTTACAGCTTAAAACCAAAAAGTCTGAGAATGTGTTTCTTTAAGCAGCTTTGTCTTTTGCTGACAAAACACAAATGTATGACTTATAAATCCTTTCCACAGTAGAGTACTTTCTCTAATAATATAAATGTTCTGTATTTTTAAAAATCTGCCCTTTCCATGTTAACTTAATGCCTAAATTGTACATTTAATGGTGTAATTTATTTAAATGAATACTAAAAACGTACCCACATACCTACTATTATAACATCAGCAATATTACAAAGATTGAATTTGTTTAAATAATTAAACAGTTCATTATACTTTTGTTTAAAATTCAATGACTAACCACTGTGGTTAACTCATACATCATGGAACAGCTTACCTTAACTACACTGTTTTCCAGCAATAGTCCAATGACGGGTGCAGTGAGCAGTATTTTGGTGTTGTCCCTAATGTTCCCAGTGCTAACTGACGAAAGACAGGTATGAGGAGGAAAGAGAAATAAGAGGGAGGGGAGGGAAGACAACTGAGGCTTCTGTATACCAACAGGCAGTGAAACGCATCTACATGATCCACAGTAAAGAGGAGGGGCGTCCACAATTTACAGTTAAATAACAGCAGGAAGGAGCTGCTGTGAGCAAAGTGGGAAAGAAGTCCTAAAGGGAGTGTATTTATAAGAAAAGGTCAATCGCACAAACATAAATAGTAACGATATGTGGCCAAAATGTGGCTTTTTTGACACTGATCAACAGAATAAGAGCATTTAAAGTGATCAAAATGACTTAAAATACACATTTAACCTCTTTTACAAGACATGCTGGAGTCACATTATTAGTCAACTGGAGATCACTGGTGTGTATTTCAGTTGATTGTAGTATAAACACAGCTTTACCTGAACTCTCCAAGAGTACTGTGTCAAAAATCTGCAACAGGAAGACAAAAGAACTTTCCGAGCAACTCTGTGAAAAGTCAAAAAATTGACTCTACATCATTTCCAAGCTGCTGAGCATTGCCTGGAGTCCAGTTAAATCAATTTAAAAATGGAAACAGTTTGGCACAGCTGTAAATCTGCTGTTCTCAAAAACTGAGTGAGTGGCAGGAAGACCAGAGCAAGAGAACAAAGAGACGGTTCAAAGCTTCAGAGGTGCAGCAGATTGGACGGACTGTTGGTTGACTGATTCACCAGTCACATATTCACAGTTTTACAGCAGAGTAACGAATACACTGACTCAAGGCTGTAACTGCTGCCAAAAGTGCTTATAATACTGTAATATTTACACAAACAAGTATCGGTCAGGTATCCATATGAACAGTCAAAGAGGTTTTCTTTGCTGTAATCATTCCTCCTGTTCATGCAGACTATTTTAAGACCTTTAAATGTGCTTTCAATAGAAGTGTAAGTGATGGAGTATGAATAGTATGAACAGGGGGAATGGTTACAGCAAGAAACATGTATGTCAATGTTCATTTGGGCTTCTGACTATTGTTTTAAGACAGACTTGGACTTTTTGTCTAGGAGAACTTTGAAGGCTCTTTTGAAGCCACATTAAATCTGCTTTAAATCGATGTTGTAAGATGGTAAAACATGATGGCCCCACCCCCCCTTTATCGGCACATAGACAAAAAACAAACACCATGTAGGCAAGATTACCACAGACACTTTTACTGAAAAAAAATCAGTCACATGAGTATGACAAGAATATTCTTCAGACACAGGTTTGGATTAACAGACTCAAAGAGAAGAATTAGGCTTCACTTCATTATTTAAATAGTTACCTATAGGGCTCATGGTCAATTAAACAATCACAACAAATAACTTGACATACAGTAATAAGTATAAGAATTAAATAAGCACCTAGGAAAAGTTTAGATGACAATACAATAAAAAACTAAACAAAAAAGAAGCAGGGTTTGTTGGTAAAGTAGTAACTCTAAACAGGACCAAAAAGTGTCTTTCTGATATGGCTTAAAACTGCTAACACTCCTGTAAAAATGTTAATCTCAGTTACTTTTAAGTTGTATTAATCAATGTTAAGCACACATAATTGTATTGGCTAATAAGTATTATTGATTTATTTTCTCCTTATATTGTAAACTTCACATACTAGCAAGTGCATTCCCAATTGGGGATATTTTCATGAAGAAACTTGAAGAGTATTACTGTGCATTCCTGACGCCTCTCTGTAGATCAGCACAGATCAGACTCAACAGTAGTTTTTCATCAAACAGGGTTGTGCAGTGTCAGCTTCTGGATTTTTTAGCATGAGGCATGAGGTTTATTTAGAAATATACTAATTATTAAACAGGAGAGGGCTGAATTCAGGAAACACACTGACAGATGTGCTGATGTCACTTTAAGCTTTAAAAAAGCCCTGTGATCTGTATTGATGTGCCTTTAAGTGAGCTTGGCATCATCATGACTCAGCATAGAGATTTATACACAAGTGCAAAAAAAAGGATTGCACTAAAATGGACTAAAAGGTTTCTCTGTAGGAATACAGAGTTCCTATTTATTAAACCTAAGACTTTATTTCAACAAAGTCTTTAATTTCTCAATTCCAGTCTTAACTTTAACATTTCATTGCTATGCCAAGACAAGTTACTTCAAAGAGTACTTTTCTAGAGTAACAAAGCCACCAATTTGTGTGGAATCTGCCTTTAGGGACTACAGGAGCTGATTGTAGATAGGTCGTGTTGACTTCACAGTAGGAGAAGCACAGGTGTAAATTGTGACATGCTGCTTCAGTTTCAGGCTCCTGCTACTGACACAGTATAGTTACTCAATGAGATTTCTGAACAGAACAGATAGGGAGCAGATTGTTAATATCATTATTAACACCTGTGTTGTCCTGCTGTAGGTGTAACCCTTCATGTCCAATGGATGCAGCTGCGTCACTGTTCACATGTCTACTGGAGCCTCTAAAGCAGTTTGCAAAAATGTATTCTTCTCTATTGTTCCTGAGTCATGTTTATTAGCAGAGGCATCAGTAATAAATGAAATGCTTCATTGAACTTTAAATTCATGTCAATTTGTAGTAAATATAGCCATTTATATAAGTACAGGTGTGAATTTTGTATTTGTGGAAACACCAGACCAGGTGTATAAAAGACAGCAGTGATGAGACGCTTTGGTTACGTGTCTGACATCAACACAGCTGAAGACTGTCATTGAGCCGCAGCAGAACGATAACAGGACACAGCCCCATCCACAGGACGCTGGGTGTAAAAGGCACCTGCTTGTGTTCCAGCCTGGCCCTGTTTAAGCAGCTATATGACAGGTTGGACAGCTTAACAGTACACAGCATTCATACTAACTTAAAAAAAATCACATTTGACTACATGATGCTGCTGATCGCAATTAAATTCACAGTGAACTAAAGTCTAAAGCGACATGAAAACTGATCACAAATTTAACAGGGGAAAAGTTGGGAGGGGGGAGGGGGGGGTTCTACTTCAGTGCCATTCGAAAAAAATAGTTGTTGCTGAGACTTGGAGCACGACATCGACTTCAGCTATCGGAGAACTGAGAGTAACTTCAGAAAGTAAATGAGCTCAAACCCTGCAGAAAGGACTGGAATATAACATAAGAAGTTGTTTTTATTGGTCCTCGCTGGGCACATAAATGCACCTCCTCTTTAGACTGATGTTATAAGTGCTTTACCTGGCGTATAAGGTGCATTCAAGTGCATGGGAGCTCGAGAAAATGTGACTTTTGTTTTGTTTTTTCAGTGCAGCAAAAGGAGTCCACAGGTTGATCGGTCTTCACAGCAGAAACTGCTTAATGGTGGCACCAAGTGGCAAAAAGAGGTAACTACACTGTAAAAACTTCAGTATCCTGTAAGATAATGTCAGTGAACGACACGCAGCATCTGGGATTTTTTTTGGAATTCTGAAGTTTTTGTTCGGATTTTCTACATTTACAGTGTCTCAGTTAGTGCAGATGGGATGCTGGAGTCCCGCTGTGCTTTTTATCCAAGTTGAGATGAGTGTTTTTCTTTCTTTTCTTTTCTTCTTCTTTTTTTTTTTTTTTAAACACACTATAGCAGCTTTATCTCATCTGTACTTCCATAACACTTACAATAAGTATATTTCACAGCTGGCTCACCTGTTCATTGTGGATGTTTGTGTTCTCTTGGCTTCATGAGGTTCATTCAGTTCATTTGATTGTATGGTTCAGTAAAGCTATGGTAGTCTTTGCATTGTTATGATCTATGTTGATTAAGAAACATACAGAAAAAAAACCTTTGTGGTCTTAATTGTTCTTTCCTTTTTGTTTTATCAATAGAAACGTTTGCGTCTGTTTTCCTTCCAGCGGCCGTAAACGATCAACCCGACCACCGCCAGCACGCCCAGGCCCATGATGGAGAAGAGGAGGGTGAAGAAGAACTGGAGTCCGCTCATCCCCTCTTCCTGGACTTCCACTGTAAAGTAACGAGAATGAGAGATGGATCGTTAAAACAGATCAAGAGGAGTTTCTTGTAATGAGTCAGTTGTTTTTGCTCTCAGCTGCCTTCAGGAAATCAAATGTGGTTTTGCCACTGTGTGCATCCACGCCGTGCAAGATGTGCAAACTGCTTATCTCATGAGTTTCAACCATTGAATCAAAGAAGGGGGGCATGAGATGTTAATGCACTGTTAAGACCGGTGTATACTTTATCAGAAGAGTTTGTTAGACAGTCACATAGGTTCTCAAACGCCCCCACACACACTTTTTCAACATTGGATTGGGGGTTTAGGGGGGTTGCTTATCTGACCACTGCTATTCATATATTTAAATAATCTTGCAATGTCGTAGCATTCTCAGTTGTTTTTTTTTAATTTACCAAACCAATAATGAATTGATCTACTTGTACTGTAAGTATTGTGTTTGTATCCCAAATATAAAGGCTCGGCCAAAAAAAATCTAGTTTTATATTAATCGCAATTTTTTTCTGCCGATTTTTAGAAATCGATTCTCATACAAGAATCGATTTTTGTTTATTTATCTATTTGTTTATTTCATTTTTTCTTGTCTTTTCTAAAGACCAGCTAAATGTAGCAGTTTAGTTTATTGTAAGATGTTGGCGGATGAGAATGTTTTTTGTGAGGGCAGGTGCACAGTTTTAAAAATAAATCTCACAAACTGATGTGATGTGTGTTTTGTTTTGTGTAAATATGACTTATGATGTATTATCAAGTGTTTGGTTCAACCTGTTCTTGTTTAAGGAAAGAAAATCACAATAATTGAAATATAAAATCGCAATACTTGGTAAAATCGAATCGCAATACTTGTTTAATCAGAATCACAACTTGAAACGAATCGGGACCCAAAAATCGTTAGAGAATCGAATCGGCACAAAAGCATATCGGCCCAGCCCTACCAAATATGGTGTGTCTTATTCCTCTGTGCTACATATCACAACCTCTTGACTTTGTACTCAAGTTCTTTACAATTTACAAATAGTACAAAGTCGAGAGGCTGTGACATGTATTGCACTGGTGCACATGCTCAATGTAACCTTAACTTCAAGAGTCAAGTGGAGTTGCTTCTACCTTGGAACTGTTCCATGTCCTCAACACTGGGGATGAGGACTTCCTCTTCTTCCTCCTCCTCTGGACTCGTGTCTGCTTTCAGCTGGTACAACTTCATGGAGATGATGTCGTGGTTATCTGGAGCAACACGCACACACATCAGTTATTAACACTTCATATGGAATTGATGCAAACCTCTCCTGACCAATAGCGTTTCTTCTGTCACTGAAGCTTCATTATGCTAAAAACAGTACAGTCCAGATGTTACCTGACAGGTCTCCAGTGGCCGACGAGGCACCCAGGAAGTATCCCGTAGGCAAGCGCAGTCCTGTGATGTCAGCACAGTCTTTCCACTCCTGCTTACCATCTACATTCACCATGAGCTGCAGAGCAGAGGGGTAAACAGCTGATAAACTCACCTCGTCCATGTGAGCTGTTATTGATTTAACCTTTCATAGTGTTCAGGAGTTTTGTTTTTATTCATCAGATTCTATAAAATGTTCTCCTGGACCATAAAACAGTGATCGTAAATGTCTTTTTTTTAACATAAGATTAATCAAACATTAAATAATGACTGATGGGGAATTTATGAATGTGAATAAGTATGAGTCAGAATATGAACAGTATGTAAGGGTTGATCATTATCAGTTTCAGTTGTGAACAGAGTGACTTCGAGAAGCTTTGCACCTTCACTTTGTGTATTTTGTTGTGTGATGACATGAACTTGAATGTGTTGAAGGCTGTTTGCCTCTATGTCAAAGTGACACAGTTGTTGACACAATGAATTGGTGTTTGAAAGAGTGGAGTTTATGGTAAGGCTGATATTGCAATTGTGATATAATTTGTCATATTTAGAGAGAATGATCATTTTTACAGAATATTCTCATTTTCATTCAACATTAAAATGATTATGTGGTGACTTTTGTTATTCTGTTGAATATGACATCTCTGCAACATCACAATATTTCATTTAAAAGTTTATCTTGACACATTTTGCCATTAACAAACATTGATTCTCCTATGATTTGATAACTGCAGTCAGCTGATTTGGATAAAATCTCAATTAATTGTTGAGCCCTTGTTTGTGCTACTATCTCACCTCAGTGTAGAGTGAACTATAAACTCCCATATGGCTGAATAAACACTCAACAGTACACTTCAGTAGCTCAGAGTAATTTGATAGTGTTAAGTTTCACACCGAAAAAATATTATGATAGCTTTACTGTATTATCAAGATATTGCCTCATACTTCCCTGAAGCACTATGACTGCCAATGGCATGACTTCACACCATGTTTGATTCTATCAAACCTGCCAAACCCCAGCAGTTAACCTGATGATGCTACTGTGTTAAACTGCAAAAGCATTCACATAAAAATACACTTAAACACACCAGACAGGACAGGTCTGCTTTCTTTTACATTTTCATGATTAAAATAAAAAGCAGAATGTTTGTGAATGCACTGAACATAAAACTCCTCCCTGCACATTATCTCTACACTAAACAATCCCACTCTTGATTTTCCTCTTGCTTGTCGGGTCATGTGAGCTGTGTGTGCTGAAGTGGAAATGAAATCTTTGCCACAGGCAGAGTTAAGCCAGGCTGAGAGAACAAAATGTAACGCACGTGTATTTGAGGACAGTAGTTTTGTCTTTGATAAAAATCAATGCTGTCTGTTTAACAACTGAACAACACAATCGGTAGCCTCTGTAGCTCGATTCAGGACAGATACAGAACCTGCTTCTTTGGACCTGCTGTGACTGAACAGCTGGAACTAATCTGAATTAAACTTCTAATGAAGACAATAAATGAAAAACTACTTCATCAGTTGGGATGTTTCACTACCTACATATATAAACACACAGTATAACTTACATGTTACCTGTAAAACTTAGAGTTTTAAGGTTATAATTTTGTTGTTTATCGAAACGTTTGCTGTCATTTCTATTTTGTTATGATTTGCTGCCTATTCATTTATTTTGTTATCTTACTATGTTCTAATAATACAAAAATATCCAGTGTGATGGCACTTTACAGCACTATCACTGATCAAGTTAACACACTGCTAACCAGAGTGATTCAATGGTTAGCTGTTTTACTTAAAAATGACTGAAATGATTCATCAATTATGAAAAACTGTTGAATTGTTTCAGCTCTGAATTTAAAGTTACATTTCACTTTAATCAGGCATTTAATAGAATAGAATAAAATGCCGTTATCACCTCTTTTAAAAAGGAAAACTGTACTCCAATCATTCTGCTCATTCATCTATCCACTCACATGCACACATATTAAAAGAAACTGTGGGTTGAATGAGTAAATAAAGCGCTTATACAGTTATTGCACATTCAGGGCTTTTTTTGCTACAAACTTCCTAGTTGAGCTCAACTGCATCGTTCTTTTTTCAGAATTGTCTCCTTGAAGATTCTTCCACACATATGCTCAGCCACTTAATCATTCTCATTTCCTGACATGTCTGAAAAACTGTAGCTAAAGTGTGTCGATCCCTCCTTGATCACAGAGTTTCATACCGTCAGTCTTTTTTTGGAGTATCTGACGAGGAGAAAGGTGTCGTAGGCTGCATTGCGTGCCATGGCCGTGCAGCCGCCGAGCTCGGTGGGCCGCCCGTCGTAATCGTGGTTGTACGACAGGGTCCCGTTCCCCAGCATCACTGAGATGTATGGGAACCCCCTCTGTGAGGAAGAGAGGGGGGGGGGTTAACATGTGGCGCACTTTGCCTGCAGAGCCACACACACACACACACACACACACACACACACACACACACACACACACACACACACACACACACACACGCTGATGTCATGGTGACACCAAAAAGAAGTGATGAATCAGGACTGATGACTGTAATGAGATGATGAGGGATGGTGGAATAAACAGTAGGTTTTTTGATGCTACCTGAGTTCCAGGTTGCTTCTTCTGCATATTGAAAAAAGGGATGCAGGAGAAGAGATACGACACGTTTTGAACATCAGTACAGTTAATGAAAACAAAGAGTCTTTTTAAATTGTGTGTCACATAGTCAGATTTGGCTTTGGGAAGAAGATATTCCAGCAACAAACGCATACATCTCAGAAAGTGAATCATTATATGGTGTTTATCTTCCTGTGTGAACTCAAACGTGGACAGAACAGGAAGCTACAGGCTCTGTAAGAAATGGAATCTCCTTGTGAAGAAGTACTAGAATAACACAGAGATGAAACAGAGGCTGCCGGCTGTCACTCACGTCGTGGTTCTTGTCAGCGTTGGGGTAGGTGTCCACGAAGATTCCCAGTCCGGTGAACTGGTTCATGTTGCCAAACACGGGACCTGCAGAGTAAAAGTGATGGAAGTTCACTGACCTGTTTTACCAAATTTGCCACATGAGATCATTTCATCTCAAAGTCATTTTGACATGTTTAACTTATTAAAAGAAACACCATACTTACAACTAAGCCTGCCACAATGATAACATAATCATAAATATTGTAAGGCCTTAAGGTAGGGTTATTCTTTTGAGTTTACATGAGAGAGAGAAGAGAGAAAGAGAAAGAGAGAAAGGCCTTTTATTATATTGTATTTAATATGTTTGTTGATATTTGTATATTGTATATGTATTCATAATCTGTCTTAATAATCATCTGTACTGCTTTGGCAATATAGATTTCTGATCTGTCAATGCCAATAAAGCTTGTGTGTGTGTGATGGTGAGGCTGGTAACTGAAGCAGAGAGTATGAAGGTAGCAGTTAGGCGAGTGTTTAGGTGAGTTTAGGTTATTTGTCAGTCAATAAATGCTACAACTTTTCAAGACCCAAACTACGTTCCTATGTCTTTCTTTTCACCTGGGTTAGCCCTGATGTTAGCCACAGTGGGTTAGCCCTGATGTTAGCCACAGTGGGTTAGCCCTGATGTTAGCCACAGTGGGTTAGCCCTGATGTTAGCCACAGTGGGTCAGCCCTGATGTTAACCACAGTGGGTTAGCCCTGATGTTAGCCACAGTGGGTTAGCCCTGATGTTAGCCACAGTGGGTCAGCCCTGATGTTAACCACAGTGGGTCAGCCCTGATGTTAGCCACAGTGGGTCAGCCCTGATGTTAACCACAGTGGGTCAGCCCTGATGTTAGCCACAGTGGGTCAGCCCTGATGTTAGCCACAGTGGGTTAGCCCTGATGTTAGCCACAGTGGGTCAGCCCTGATGTTAGCCACAGTGGGTCAGCCCTGATGTTAACCACAGTGGGTCAGCCCTGATGTTAGCCACAGTGGGTCAGCCCTGATATTAGCTACAGTGGATTAGCCCTGATGTTAGCCACAGTGGGTTAGCCCTGATGTTAGCCACAGTGGGTTAGCCCAACTCAGACATGTCCAAACTATTCCATGAAGGGCCGTGTGCCTGCAGGTTTTTGTTCCAACCAATCAAGAGTGCACACTTCGTCCAACGTGTGACCGGTGTGCTCCTGCTTGGTCGGAATGAAAACCTGTAGCCGCATGAACCTCTATGGAATAGTTTGGACACCTCTTGCGTAACCTGGCCTGACCAGACTCGCTTAAGGTGGACTGACCTTTAATGTGGACCAGTTAGTCTCATCTTAGTGACAAGCTCAGCTGCGACTAAACAGAAAACGGAGCAACGTCTGCCTGCCGAGTCTTGTTTTGTCTCATCTTGTTGAGTTGTGCTGCTGTGCTGGTCGTAAATTTGCTTTCTTTTAAGACAAACAGAAAATGACTGATGTGTATATGAACTATTAAACATCATACTCTCCCCACACAAAATAGTATTTAAATTGATGTTATAAAATGGTTTTAAAATAACAGTAATATTGTTTATTGCGATTATTTCTGAGACAATATATCATCCCAAAAAAAATCGTGACAGGTCATGAACTTGTGAGAGGAGGAAAGGACACACGCGTTCAACTTCTAAGTGAGCACGTTGTGAAATGGGGCATTGGCACTATTTGGGACGTGCATAAGGAAATGCTAGAAAAAATGCCTCTGGCTGTTTCTCCCAATGGTCTCACAACAAGAATGTTCCAGCTGACAGCGTAGTTTCACAATAAATAAAGAAACAACAAACAGCGTGAAGCACCAGTCAGACAGGATTAATATTAGAGGTGGAGGCGGAACACTAATTATTTCCTTTCCTTCCTTGTTATTAAAACAACAACATTCCAAACTGCATTTTTAGCCACTGGACAAATGACAAATGACAGTAGCTGCTCCTGTAATAGACGATAATAAACTGGGAAAACCATGAGACCTTTACCATTGGCAGGCTTGATTTTATTACATTACATTGGTATTATTTACCAGTAATGATTTAGCTGTAATTAAATTATTAACACTGACAGTTTCAAACTACTTAAACATGTCTCTGAATGTCACTTAGGTTCTAATTTAACTGTAAGAGATGATATGCAGACATCAGCAGGCTTGGGCGGTATTTAGTTTCTCATACCTTCCTGACATTTCACCAGCGTGTACAGCTTGTCTGTATTTGTATCAAGAGGAAAACTAAATGTAAAACCTGAGTTGCTGGTGATAGAAGTCATTGTAATATGATTGACACTGTCTAGACTACAATGCTGTGTGTCTAATGTGAACCCTTACATACTGTTCAGGGTTTAATTTCTCCCAGTATTATTTTTGAGACAAGAAAAGACTAAAATAAAACTGAAGAATCCACTCTCTCTGCTCTATTATGTATAGAGATTATGAGGCAAATAGTTTAAACAGCTTGATCCATGTTGGCTGGCTCACCTTTATCAGTGAGACTAAGCTGAAAATACTCCCTAACTGGGGCAGAGGCATTTTTCTTTTTTACTAGTCTGTATCATTATGCCCACTACTCACAGTCACCATCTTTCTCAGCTCAGTAGAGACTGACCTCTGGTGATGCGCCAAGTGGACTACAATACATCAACTCAGTACAGCATCTCTGCATCACTTTAATAGAAAGAGGAGTGTCTGTATTTTTAATGCTATTGAAATTCATAACTTTGGGGTTTCTAAACACCCTGATATACCATACTGTCTATGTAACAGGACTATCAATGAGCTTGTGGGGTCCCTCCTAATGATAATCCTTACAGTTTCTTTCATTGTACTGAGCTGATGAAACTCAATACCAGCTGATGCTCTATGTATAAAAACTAAAAGATTCAGAAATGCACAGTGTCTCTCTAGATTAGATATAAATTACAAGAGGACTGGCAGGTTTGCTGGAAACCAGTAGGTAAATGTGATTATTAATGGAGTGGGGGTTAAAAATGACAGACATACTGTAAGCAGTCCAGATGGGATGGCAGCCCCTGACCAATGCAGGCAATATTGAGTCCAGTCTGAATGGGGTTTTTAAAACAAACGTTGGATTTTTTTTACTATTCACAGAAGCTGAAATTCTTGCAGCAGTCTATCATAACTTGCATCTTGTGTATTTACCATAGTACAGATGATGACAGAAATGAACTGTGTGCTTTGTACATAGGTTCTTTTTTATGTGTTAGATCTTTTAGATATTTTTTAGATGTTGCAGGGCACTTTTTGAGTATTTTATTATTATTTATTACATATATATGCAAATATTTGTTTAATAGTGCAACTTTTGGGTATTTTTAGAAATATGTTTTTTTTGTTTTTTTCCATTGCATAGTTTTACATGTGGCTGTCTTGTGGACGTAGCTGCTGCTAACCAAGCAATTTCCTGTGAAGGATCAATAAAGTATCCATCTATCTATCTATCTATCTATGGTAATTATAGTAGGTAATCGTAATATAATCCTAACATCTGCTTCCTTTTCTTTGTATGAGATGCCATCTACAAGGTGATCCAGTCTCTACCTACCATTCTGCATGCGTTCTTTGGTTAACCAGATGCCGAGACCATCCCCATTCAAGTTCTTCTTCCCCTGGCCGTGGATCTTAAAGTGCACCTTGAGTTCCCAATCCTGCAGGTAGAGAGGCTACACAGCCACAGAAATGAAGACGAGCAGGTTATTCTTGAGCTGCGCTATGCGTAGTAGGCATTTGTCAAATGTGTTGAGTAACAAACTTCACTTTTTTTCGAAACGGGAAAAATGAGTCTAACTGTTGTAATATTGGTAAGTATGTAATGGTGTGAGAGGGTAAGAGGTGGGATGTGCTGTGTTGATGTAAGAGTGAAGCTCTTTCGGGCGTGCTTGTGTGTGTGTGTGTGTGTGTGTGTGTGTGGTATTTGTGGTTTGTGGTAGTATACTTACAACACGGCTCCACACTGCTCCCTGTCTGCTCTGCAGGTCTGGGGTCAGTCTCACGTGGTCAGGTGTAACCACAGCGGTGCCCATTAGATCCCATTGTGAAGAACTAGAGAAACCCAACCCTGCAAAAATAATGATAGATGTTAACTAAAGTACTTACAACATGAGCAGTATACCTTCTGATGATTCTTCAAACTTTTCTCTGCCTATGGACATCTGTACAGTCAGAACTGTCTTCAAAAATCTCTTCATTTGTCTTTTTTCTTTTCAAATGAGCACAAACCAACACAAACTGAGACTTTATGTTTCAATGTTAGGTTCTACTAAATTTGGCTTACAAATGACCTGTCAGTAGAACGTTATTAACCCTTAGATGCATAAGTCGGTCAAAAATGACCCGGTGAGGTTGTTTTCTTGCAATGTGTTTGTAATGTGTAAGTTATCATTTCATATTCCAGCTATTCCTCAAAAACATGTTATTGATATCATGCCATTTCAATTTTTAACATACCTTTTATACATTTTACGAAACTCTAGTTTTTGTATTACTACCCTAAGCTTCCATAGGTGGGTCAAAAATGAGCTGCATTCATTTCCTATGGAATTCCATGGGATCCTTTGCTTCTTATCAACTCTGACTGCCAGGAATATATATTTTGTGGACCACACAGATTATATACATGTTAAAAAAGTGAAAAATAAAAACATTTCAAACATGAAATCATTCTTGTGTGGACCAAAATATATTACAAATGATTATTCTTAACTAAAATGACAAAAGTGGCATAAAAACACATTGATTCTAACACGGGTCATTTTTGACCCGGTCCAGTCACTCGAGCATCTAAGGGTTAATAAGAAAATCTCAACATTTGTTTTGAATTGGCTCAAACAACTTGGTATTAGTAGCGGCGTTCGCCTTTTAATTGCAATTCATCTTAAATAGGTTTAGCAGGTGTAACCCTATAAGAAGCATTAATAAAAGTATAACATGTACTGTGTTTAAGCTGATAAGCTCCTCACCAGAGCTGCAGTTATCGGGAGTTAACTGTGAACTCAGTGATAGGAGATAGTTACGGTTAGTGTTAGCTTTGAATAACGTTAACTGTTCTTTACGTTTCCCGTATTGTGACATTAGCTAGTTAGGATGTGTAAAGGGGCACAGAGTTCCTCTTAGTTAATTATTATCCTAAGCACGTGATACAGTGTTATATACATGAAAGAACTGGCCTAACGTTCAATTAAAAGAAAAGTGGTACAATACCAAGAATGCCTGCTGTTGGTTCATTTAAACTCTATCTCATTAACACGTCTGCGTTAACGTAGCTGACAGTGAACTCACCACGATAAGGCTTTGCCAGAGAATATTCCCGCTTCAAAAAGTCCTCCATAAAGTCCTGCTCGTCCGCCAGCGACCGGCCCAGTAACACACAAGCGACGGCAAACAAACATGCTAATTTACGGAGGTTTTTTAATGGAAACATTGGATTTAAAGAGGAGAAACTTCGCAATCGACACAGATTTGAGGTAACAGTGGCAACCATGTTTAACCCTCCCACTCCATAGATGTAGTCCCACTGAGAAACGATAGGGGGAAGACTACAACTTCCGGTCCCCAAGCGTCCTTCTTCTGTTTAATGGCGGATAACTAACTAGCGGGAAAGGCGGTTATCGTCCCCTAGTGTAGTGGTCATGTAACATCATGGCTTCATGAGGAGTTTATACAGTGGATTAGGCTGGTTTTCTTTTACCGTAAACTATTCTTGTCTTGTTTTCAGGATCATTTATACTCATTCTGACTTTTTGGTTGTCAGAATGAGTGAATGTAACCTTCTATAACAGTAATCTTCTTTTGGGTACAACATTATTTTCAATATTGTGCACAAAAGGATAGAAGATAAATAATCTATAGGTTTTTCAATGTATGAACAGGTCAACAGGTAGCAAATAGTACAACAGGAGAAATAAACAAAGGTTCTTAACATAACGAAGAACATACGCTAAGTTGTAATAAAAAAGGGAGCAAATAATAATAATAATGATAATAAAAAATAAAAAATGTTACAGGCATTACACTCACACACACACACACACACACACACACACACACACACACACACACACACACAAAAAAAAAGCCTGTTACAATACATACATAGGCTACAAGTCAACTACTCCACCATCTTCTACCTTCTATTATCCTAACTTTAAATCTGTCTCTTTCAACATACATCTTGCATTAACATGTTTTATTCCTGAAAAAAAAAGCCTCAGCCCTAAAGTCAAACTCATTCTGTACAGTGAAGCTCAAGCATTAAATTGAAGGATTCAATTCAAAACACATATTGAGTGGATGGGGACTTTAACTTCTCCTGTAACTTTTCACTAAAACCTCCATTTATATTTATTTTCTAAAGTAATTCCCTCTTTTTTAAAATCACTGTCCAAAGTTATTCCATGACACACTGATTAGTGTATTGATTTAGCCTAAATTCTGTAAATATATTAAATAAGTATTATAGTGTTCTTTATGTCTTCCTTAAGAACACCTCAATTGTACTCAATTTCTTGAGTAAGTCTACTCCTGAAGACAAAAAGGTTTTATATTAAAATATAATATGTGGTTTTCTAAGATATCCTTTCTTGAAATAGGCTCACACTGGCTTGATTCTCTCCCATCTCCAATTACTATTTATTCTAGTAATTTTCTTATTGGCTGGTAATATTTAATCTACTGTTTAAGAAATAACATTTTTTGTAATGTGTATATCATAAGATGTATAGAGGACTATTATTTTATTTTCCAAAGTGATTCCATGAAAGGATTTGTTCCCATGATCAAGATGCAGCTTGATTTCTTTGACAAGCATGATTTTATATTTAAAAAAAAAAATCATGTTTCTGATTATATTATGAATAATGGAAAAGGAGTCTGTTCAAACAAATCTAACACCGACATGGAGCAGAGTCCACAGAGTCTGAGGTGAAGAGCAAACTGTGAAATTCCAACAGGAGATCACTACTTTGTACAACTAGGTACAACTTGTCCTCTAAAGCAGCATATATATATTTATTCTTAGTGAAGTACAAGCTGCAAATTATCACCAGCACATCCAGCAGGAATTCATTTGTAGTCATATCTCTGACCATCTGATGAATACAAGTCCAGATTCCTTCCCCTACTTACTTTGTTTTGGTCTCCACCAGCTGAGTGAAATGTGTCTCTTTAGCGGCTAAATACTCTGAACTATGTTCACCAGCAAGCTGCCACTGTTGGGGAAGCTACTTTGAAATAATAGTGGAAGCAAAATCACATTATTATTAACACAAAATACCTATGAGTAATTAATTAAACAAAAAAGACTTGGCATTAAAAACAAGTTAGTGTACAGTAGATGTCAGCAGAACTTAATGATAGACAATAACCACAACAGTTCATGATTTTGGAAATAGCCACACTGCTACTCAACAGTTGCTAACTTTGTCTATTTGCCATTTGGTGCGGGTAGCATACACAGTTGGTTTAATCAAAGCTTTTTGCCCTGAAAACAGCTGGCTGCAGCTGCTGGAAACATGGTTGATGAGAGCAGAGAGAGTCAACACTATAGAAAACAAAGCAATGAGCTTAAAAACCCCAAAACGGTAGGCTATTCTCTGTGGTTTTGTCATTACGAGTGACATTACATGAAGTAATTTTCTTTCTATTGTTAATGTAGAAATACTGATTAGAGCAGCTTAAAGGTGTAAGATATACAGTATATATCAAAAACACATTTATCACAGAATTACTGTGTGGATCTGATGGATGGAGCGGATTGGAAAGTGATGGATTCAAGGTAATCAAATAACAGATACCACTAGCATGTTGAGAGATGATAGTCAGCTAGATAATCAGTCATTTTACAACTTACATTTCCCAAATGTGCATTTTTTCATGATTTACCTCATCGTCAAACACATTTAATGAACGTGCCTGGATCAACAGTGAATAACATTTGACTCAGCTCTTCTCCGAGTCTGCTTGCTTGCTTGCTCACCCAGCCTTGTTGTGTCTCATAAAAGAATGATGCTCGGTTCGATTAATGGACAGAGCCAAGTATTGACATTTAATGGTGGACGCCAGGCTTGTGTCAAGATCCTGGGGGGAATTACAGTAATGCAGCAGACTTAAGGGTGATGCTATTGCTCCTCAGAGACAGACAAAGTGGGAATAAGAGAGCAAACATGAAGGTGTTAATGATCCAGCGGTGACTCGGGGGGCCCTTAGTATTTCCTGAATATGCCCCATGGGAAGATATATTATTCACTTGCATTGTAGAATTCTAGCTGAACCTTGAAACCTGAAACATCAGTGTCTGGCACCTCTCTGACACCCACGCATCACCATTTGTGTATCCTGTAATCCGCCGCAGAGACCAATACATACAGCACGGGGCTGTTGGCAGGGTCATAAATCATGCCTCAGCTTATTGAAAGAAGAGGATCGCAGAGCATGCTGTGAGGACTCGCCACCCGCTGTGGCAGACTTGCTCCGTAATCCATGTTTGCAAGGTCAGGAGATATTTTAATATTCACAGGCCACAGTCAGATTCAATGCTCATCTTTATTAAAACCATCCACACCTGTTCTATTGTAAACAATTTGAATGAATCCCTGGGGGAGAGAAGGCATCACTTTTACAGGAACACATGCTCTGTGATTTCAGCTATGCAGGCTGCGTGTTGTGCAGGGTTGCAAATGAAGAAACAATATACATAGCTACATTATACTGTAGGTCACTACATAGATAGGCTGGAACAGTTGTTCATGTGTTTGTCTATAAGTTAGCACGATAGAAAAGATGTATGGGAACTGCGCAGAGGTCCCACACTTTCACAGTGTGCCCTGAAGGCTCCAGGTTTGCTGTGTTTCAACTGGTTTGTGTTCATTTATTGGTTTGGGAATATGTGCCACTAAAGCTGTATCAACTGACATAATAAAAAGTAATAATAAAACTAAGGTATAGGTCCTTTTTTATGATCTGATCTTGATTTATCTTGAGAGTCTCATGTCAAAATCTACAGGTAAGACCTTCATTATTTTCATTTTCATGCTTCAGTGTTGCTTATTACCAAAATTTGTGTTAAGTTAAAATACCAGGAAGAAAATTTGGAGCCAGGTAGAAGGAAACATGATCTGAAAGTAGAAGTCTGTAAAGTCTGTAAATCAGAAACAAAGAGAGAGAAATGTATAGGTTTTTTTTTTTTTTGGTTAGCGTCTCCTAGTTGTATCAATTCAACATAATACCGTCAGGTGTCTATCTACGTAGTTAGATTCCTTGTTTCGATACTGCCGTAAAGCAGTAATGTGGTGTTCTGTCATGGACCAAGCAGACAGTCACACAGAGCCTGATCGCATCCTGCTACACAACACAAGCACCCCACACCCTGAACAACAACCCACATTAGCTTTCCTGATAAATGATCCTTCTTATCTAATTTATAAACATGAGCACGTCTTCTCCTGCAGCTTGCTAACCTTATGAGCCACCAAACGAACCTTTTGCAGGGAAAAGTGCTGTGCTAACGTCAGTAAGTGAGTAGAGGATGATACCACATGGCAACAACTTCACACACATGGAACTTCTGTTGGGGGAGCAGGCAGGGACGGTTGGTACGTACCGTGGCAGTCTCAAAGACTCGTGCAAACAAGTTAGAAGAGAGGTTGAGTATATGACAGCTTGTAGCAAACATAACGGCTCTCCATTGAGATGCCAAACTCATTCAGTACTGAATTAGTTAGAGAGACGTATCACATAGATAAAACCCAATAAAAGAACACGCCGAAGCCCATGATGCGTCTGCACATGTGTCTGCCACTGTGAGAACAGTTGTGGATGAGGACAAAGCTCTCATAGAGGGGGCACGATTACCCGGCGGGGGGTCTTCCTCTGCTGTGACATACAGTATGTCTGTGTGATAGCTTCACGCAGCCAACGGGGCAAGTGTTGTTTCATTAGAGGCTTTCACTGAGAATGTTCTCTAATGCACTTCATGTGTTGTGTACTTTCATTGTAGATCCATAAGCTACTGTCTCAGTGTGCTTAATGAAAATTTAATGAATGAACTTTATCTTTGGATATACACTGAACCTTTTGAACCATTTTAGATGGTAAACATTGTTGTACGTCTCTCACTTAATTAAAAGTCATCTTAGAGAAATGTCTTTTCTATCATCTTTATTATTTCACATTATGTATTTATTATATATTTGATATTGAGGTAATCCAAAAGTAACACAAAGTAATCAAGTTACTTTAATATTGTGATACTTGGATTAGGTTACTAATTACATTTTTTAACAGATAAGTAGAAATATAGTAATACTACATACTATTAGTAATAATACAATACATTTTTAAACTAACCCGGTTCCAATTATATTCAGTTCATTTAAAATGAGTTTTGAAACAATTTGAAGCCAAATTGTGCTATTGTGGCAGAAAATACCTTCAAATTGATTTTATCTGAATGACTGATGGAATGATTATTGATGTTAATGTTGATATTTGGTTACCATGACTTCACCTGGATGTCCACTTTCTTTTTTTGATACACTGACAGTGTGTTAGTCGAGTTTACATTACACATATACAGCTAACCCGATGTGTCCAGCCTCCTGACAAGCCTACAGCGTGAAGCATCGAATGATTAAATAATGAGCAGCCCTTAATGCTTCCTCTGGCAGGACGTGCCTCCTTTAATATACGAGCACTTACAGCAGACAACTGTCCTCTTTGTCTGCTTAAAGAGTGCAGACATTAAGAACAGGCAAACACCTCTGGACATAAATATTCACACTATTCAAATCAACAGGCCTGAGAGAATATTGTCAGAGCAGTCAGAGGGATGAAATATAGTGGCTGCTCATTGCAGACGTACTTTAATGGGCTTTTCATCCCCGCTGTCTCTTTGTGCTGACAAAAACCAAAACACATCTTCTTAATTGAAACGCACAGTTCCTAACTATTTTCTCTTTAGGATGTGTTACTCAGACACATTCACTGTCAATGTTTCACAGCCGTGATGAACACTTAGACAATAAATTACAACATAGTGATTGTTTTATAGATAAATGGAAATACAATTACTTTTAAATTTACTATTACTTATTTTTTGATAATGGAAAAAAAAACATTCATTATATACTGTTTGCACACAAAGTATAATGTTAGGAAAAAATGAATAGTGCACAGTTGTCTGGATTTAGACTCATCTGTCTGGCTGAGGGAAGCTGTCTGGTTTTGTCAACAAATTTGTATCTGCACTTCTTAAAAAGATTGACTTCCTCCTGCAGTGAAAAGCTACTCCAGAAAATTAGCGATTGTCTGCCAGCGTCTGTAAATTACCCAGAAAAATGCACTGGTGTTTAATTAAAGGAACTAAACCTGAATGTAAGCTGTTTTCCTTGCTGTGAAAATGACACTTGATCACAGCTTTTATGTAAACTTATTCATTTTTGCATGTTCTCCATGATTGAAATTTTGATTGAGAAAGTGTTAAAATTATTACCACAAAACATTACCACACATTTTCAAAATAAAAGTTGTTTTAACCATGAATGTTTTAACTACCATTACTAGTAATTTACAATGTTTTAAAAGTTTATAATTTACAATTTCACAAGATTACAACATTAAAATGACCAAACAGAAGGAGAAATCCTTTTAGAATTTACTGTATTTTTTCTAACGCTGTTTTAACGTCAATCGTAATTCTGAAATCCTCCAAGCAGGCCGTCTTAAAACCCTACAGAGCAGATGTGTTTGATCGTGTCTGCAGTAATCTTAGTTGGCACATGACATTCATATTTCTGAGGTTAAATAACTTTCTAAATAACAGTCTGCATGGTTGTAAATAACCAGTGTGGCTCAACATTCTAAAAGTGGATTATTATAGTATTAACGACATCATTTGTATATCACTGTTATATAATGTAAGAATACATTTTTCATTTTTGTATTTATGAAAAACATAATAACACAGTGCTTAATTGTGGAATAGGATTTATATTTGTTATTTGGAATATAAATGTAACTGTTAATAATGTATTTTATTTATAGGCACCTTTCTGCTTTTCTGATGTAATTACATAGAAGTTAGAATGTAGAAACCTGCTTTTCTTCTAGTGCTACTTTTATATGTATGTTCCATTCCCTATTCTATTGTTTTATTCTATAGTTGAAAATATTTTAATATATGTAATAAGTTTTCTCTGTGTGGAGGGAACTACAACTACATTTCTTGATAGTTATTATTATATTGATCATTATTACTGCTATATAATGTTAGATAGCATTTTTATACTGTATGTTTATATGTTTTTTATATGAAAAACACAATAACACAGTGCTTAATTGTAGAATAGGATTTATAACTATAATAATTTTAGGATTTAATTACACAGAAATTAGAACGTAGAAAGTTTTTGTTTTTCTCTTAGTGCTACTTTTAGTTCTACTGCCTGTTTTATTGTTTTATCTATTTTATTCATAGTACAATCTTGTATTGTTTATTGACAATAAAACTGAACATTGAACCTTAAAATACACCAGGAAGCTATTATATGACAATGCTAGTGAGGCAATAATTTCTAATAAACAATAAACTGAAAGAAGGTAAAATAGGCAATTGGGAGGAGCATTTTTGATTCCATTTCAGTTTTAGTTTGTGAATTTTGTTGCAGATTAATATAAAAATACAACGGTCATTTGAAAACTGTAAATCAAAGGCTAAATAGTGTAAACCACCATCATCACAGTCATCAATCTGGACTGATAAACGCTTTCACGTTCTTCTCAGCACCTCTTAGTGTAAATCAGTTCACTAGTGTTGAACTGTGACAACCAGAATTTACATTAAACACAAACTGATGCCATTAAGAGCTCAAACATGAGCATAGAGCCTGACATGGCTGCAAGCAAAGAGATATAAATCATTTCAACATGTATGTCAAATACAGAGCATTGCACCTGAGAACTACATGTTGAGGAATGTGTTTAGTTTAGCTCCTATTATCCATTAAATATAATGAATAGCCTGTCACATTTGAACCATTTTTCACACATTTAAAAAAAAAGGTATCCACTATCCTAAAAAGGCTCTAATTTTATGCTCAATCATCAATCATCCACAATCAGGGATTTTCACACATTTGAAGCCGGCTCCTCTTCTTTATGGACAATGAAGTAATGACAGAGAGATATCTGAGTGTGACTCCTCACAGACCGGTACTTTACAGGAAGCTCATCAGTGGAGAAGCTGTTTTACAGTTACAGCTCTCTTTAACGTCCAGCCGTCAATCCGTCTTTCACCTCTCAATAAGCTAATAGTTCTAATGTGTCAAAATTGATTTCTAGGAGCCTCCTCTCATAGCTCTTTCTCATCCCCTCTCTTCACTCACTCTCGCATACAACTGATTTATGGCCTTTGTTGCCGCTGGATAAACTGCATTGATTTTTTCCCCTCTTTTCTTTGCATAAAGCTTTCTTTATGGGATAAGTTGCTATCTGAGCAGAATTTATTTTCAAAATAAAACTCAGTTGAAACTCCCAGAGGAACAATTTTACAGTTGTTATGTGAGCGTATTGTCTATATCTGAGTATATTTTTTGAACAAAACCATAATTGTGATCATGTTTAGTGTTGAATGACTGAATATTTTACACTGAATACATTAACCAGCAAAATGAAACTTGATCTGGTCTAAAACTGTGACTTCATGACTTCAACTCTATTTTAGGGCACTGGCTCATTGTTGACATAGCAAAGATTATAGCAGACATCTAAATTAGTGGTTACAGAGCAGTTTGGATGCTTCATATGTAACACTAACAGATGTGCAGCAGGAGTGGAAATGAAATATGTCATAGCTGCAATGATGGGGTGTGTACATTATTATAAGGCCAAGCAATGAAATAAATCGATTTTAAAGTTTTAAGAAAAAAAACTTTTAATGTAGTTTAACCTATTGTAGTCTTTTAGTACTACAGTCTGTTTTTTATGGACTATATTAAAACACACATTTTTCATGCATTTTTGAACTGGTGCTTTTAAATCCTACTTTAAAGATGCTATAATTAATATTTTTATAGAAACAATGGATCAAATGGTGATGTGTAATGTGGAACATGGCACTTATACTGACAAATCAACCAGTATTATCACTTGTCTCTGCAGCTCTACAGAGCATTTTAGCATCTTTCAGCTCATTGTTTTGGTTTTTACGACCCACAACAAACACAACGAATGTTTTGGTTGAGTCTTGTGGCTCTCATGCTGCCTTTGAAGTGGATAAAATAAGTTAATGCAGTTTTAAGGCAGGAATAGTTAGATTTCTCGTTTGTCACACTGTCAAAGGCAACTACACATGTATCTTTTTATAGTGACTGAAGGTTAGATGGTAGGATTATGAGGCACACAGTATGTCTTCCTTCCTTTAAGGCTAACCTGTCACCACTTATAGAACAGAATAGGATGCTGTAGTACTGTATGTAATACATAACAGGCTTTAGTCCTTCAACTGGCCTCACAGGTAACATTCACAGGTATTTTATTTATTTATTTATTCAAAAATATATAAATATAATTCTGTCACATCATTTATTGAAAGATGATGATTTAGGGGCACTGACGGTGGGGGGAGGGGGGGGGGGGGTTGTTCTCCCATGGCTCCATACAACTGTCACTCTCCACTGTGATTTGTTGATTTTGGCCCTAAATATCATATAAGGCAGTAAAGTGACAGAGGTAGGATTACATTTTTGTACATGACACAAAACAAATATCTTATTTTCTCATTTTTGGGCTAAATGAGAATGAAATACCACTGCAGGGTTACATCAGAATAAGAGCCAGAGTGCCTTTATTGTTATTGTACTGTATGCCTGAATACAACACATTAAAAGTGCTACTCTAATGGTACAAATTCAAACATAGAAAACAGAATAAGAACATTGAATACTATAAAATACAATAATATACAACAATGTATAAAAAATAAGTATATATGCATTTACATACATACACCTGGGTCAAATCTTTGAATCTTCTGCTCTTTCTTATTGCATGTCAGAACATATTCACCATATCTTAACAATAATCTCATCTTAAGGCCCAGAGCCTTCAACCTTATCTCATGGTCCTCATCAGCAGAGTTTGCTCAGTTGCTTTAGAGCCACTGATGTTCAAACACAATGTCTATGTAGCATAAAAACTCTGCATGTTCTGTGTTTGTGCATTTTACTTCACAGTGATTTACTGTTACACTTTATCTTATCTTCACACATCATGAACACAGGTTTTCAATTCAGTGTTTAACATGTTTAATGACAAAATAATGACATGATAAGTGACAACAATGGAAACAATTAAAAGTGAAAACAATGATAATAAAACAATGACAATTAAAATAATGAAAAAATATAAATAAAAAATTGAAAAGAAAATGAAAACAATGAAAAAATATAAATTAAAAAATGAAAACAATGATAGTGAAACCATGACAATGAAAACTATGAAAATATATATATACAAAAAATGAAAACAATGATAGTGAAACGATGACAATGAAAACTATGAAAATATATGTATACAAAAAATGAAAACAATGAAAAATATTAACACAAAAATGAAAACAATGAAAAAAAATAAACACAAAATGAAAACAATGAAAAAATATATAAACAAAAAATGAAAACAATGAAAAAAATAAACAAAAAATGAAAACAATGAAAAATATTAACACAAAAATGAAAACAATGAAAAATATTAACACAAAAATGAAAACAATGAAAAATATTAACAAAAAATGAAAACAATGAAAAAAAAAACACAAAATGAAAACAATGAAAAATATTAACAAAAAAATGAAAACAATGAAAAATATTAACAAAAAAATGAAAACAATGAAAAATATGAATGAAATATGGAAACAAAGATTGATCGTACAGATCAGAGGTTTAGTAGAGTAGTCATGAGGTTCTATAGAGGGCATTTAGCCAGCATGGTGGAAGAAGGACACCACCGCTTTCTTCATTCTCTTAAAGAACCTCTTCACCCGACCACCTCTCTTTTTGGTCTTGACCTCTGAAAACCACAAAGATGTAAGTTGTTAGTTTGATTGAAGCAATAAACTCAAGCAGATGGCAAAGGCTTCAGACATGTGACTAACCAGGCTCGAAGTCGATCAGTAAGGCTGAGACACTTTCAGCATCGATTTCCTCGTAAGATGGTTCAGGTTCAGCGACCGTTGACTTCACGTCTGCTGTCACCTGGCTGCTGTGCTGCTCTACAAAGAAAGGATGCTGCAGGACTTTCTTTGGAATGATCCTTTCATTCTTGTCCACGTGCAGCATTTGTTTTACGAGGTCTAAGAGGTTTCTCATCTGGATGCGGGCGGCCTCGTCGGTGAAAGTCATCATCTGGAACAACAAGAGTTTAAAGTCAAAAACAGGTCTGAGGAAGTCAATTAAGATACCACTTTAAACTGAAGGTGTTAAGTAACAAGTGACTGATCAAAAGAGATGACTTACCTCCTCCAAGACATCCAGAGACTGGAGCTCAAACTCTCTGTTGTCAACAAACTGGTGTCCAGTAATCCTGGCGAACTCCTCAGGGGTCTACAAAGAAACACATTACATTACATTGCATGGATGGATGGATAGATGGATGGATAGATAGATAGATAGATAGATAGATAGATACCTTAAGTTCCCAGGTTTGTTCATTGAAGGTGCCCACGATGTTAAAGAAATGGGTACTATATTGTCCGCAGTTCAAGAGGTAATCTGGTATTGGACCCAGCGTGTCCACAATGAATTTCAGCTGGAGAACATCACAGAAACACAAAGATATAGTCATGTGATGTCTCATTTGTAAATACACTTCTTTGAGGACCGAATGGAGAATTTAGCAGTCTGTAAAGAGATTGCTTACCATGTCATAGTGGTGGGACCCGGGGAACAGCTGGAAGCCCAGTGTGATGTCCATGGTTATCAGACCCAGTGACCACATGTCAATCTGCTCTGCGTAGTCCAGGCCCAGCATGACTTCTGGAGCTCTAAGCAAAGAGGAAAAGTCACACTGTCAGTTCTAAACTCTTATTTTTCTGGGTAACATCAGATCTGGCTCTTTCCCTGTGACTGATACTGGAGCTCCACCAGTACAGCATCTCTGCTACATGACTCTCCAGCTGCTGTACTCACCTGTACAACAGAGCCTGGGTGCAGGATCCTGGGATGACATCAGCGGCATGGCGAGCCAGCCCAAAATCTATGATCTTCACCTTCAGCGTCTCCTGCCGACAATCAACCACCATGACATTGTCAGGTTTTAAGTCGGCGTGGATTAGCTTCAGGGTCTCCAGGTGGAGAAGTGCTGTGGTCAGCTGACAACACACAATGATTTATTCTTGTTAGGTCAACAAAATGTACATAGATATTGATTTCCCTTCATTTTTAGATATGCAGTAAAATGGTTCTTCCAAGAAGAGAAGAAGAAATGCATCATACCTGGTGGAGGACTGGACGGACCTGGTTCATGTCCATGGGCAGAAAATCTCTCTGCTCCATGTAATCAAAGAGGCTCATATCCAGCAGCTCGAACCTTAGACAGATCAACTGCTCATGCAGGAAGAATCCGTCCCACTTGACCAGGTTACATCTGTCGGCATCGAGAGCTCTCAGCTCTTGGAGGATTTTAATCTGTGGAGGATTTTTATTGTTTAGTCACCTTAAAGACAAACTGCATTCATTTACTGATGAAAGGTTTTAGATGTGTGATAGATGTAACTGGATGTTATGTGTGTTGCACAGCTTTAGTTTACCTCTTCCAGAGCTTGCTTGGTTAGATGAGGTTTGTCTTTAGTGACTTTTATGGCCACCTTGGTGTCAGTAACGACATCTAGGCATTGGGCAACCTTGCCGAAACTGCCTTCACCGAGAAAAGCTTCTACCTTGAAGCGTGAACCCAGCTCGATTCCCTTCCATATGGGCAAATATTCTGTAGGAAGAGGAGAGGAACACAACATGAAAACACACAATCAACACAGCCATGTTACTTCTTGCTATTAAATTGATATGATTTAATTCAGTTTGTTGAAACCATATACTCAAATTATACTTTTACAAATGAAAAATCCTATCAAGACAGATGTCATATAAATAAATGAAGTAAAAAGCTGCAATATAAAGATTATTTCTTGTTAAAAGTTTTATCAATATTGTTTCATCAAATAAATGTGAGGTATTTTCACATATCTACATAACTGAAGAGTTTTCTGTGTTTCTCAGTCTTCAGAGTTTAAGATATATATATTTTTTCCACCACTCTTAGCTTACCTGACATGTCGCTTGATGTCTGGGACATTTTTGAAGTGAATTCAACGCAATACCAACGATAAGAACAAGAAGAATGAACAAAAAGTCTCTGTGAGAAGATTTGTGTGTACTTTCAGTGAAGTGAACTGAAGGACTGAGGATGAATTCTATTTCTGTGGATCTGTGGATTCTAGATCATTGTTAGGTCACATTCTATGATCAGTGTGCAGAATGGAACTGTATGATATAACGTTACCATGACAGTCACATATTAAGGATAATTTAGCAATATATTCATTTATCTACAAATCAATATCATGTCTGACAATAGAAGTTTCCTCCAGTGTTCTGAAACAGCATCATTAGCTGGTAATGAGTTCAGTTTAGTTCAGCAAACTGACACATCAAATCAAACCCCTGCATCAATAATAAGAATAAAAAACACACAATTGAAATAAAAACAGTGAGGAAAAAGGTTAAGAAACAATAAAATAATTCAAAACAGTTAAAAAAACAGCTTATTTGTTGTATTTTATTGCTAAAGTGACTGCATGGATTTTCACTGTTTTTTATTTTACTTGCCACAGCAGAACGTTTGATACTCTTTCTGTACTGCTGCCTGTAAAATTCTCCATATCAGTCATATACTGTAATATATACAGGTATTATACAGGTACTGTCTCTGAATAGTCCTTTACAGAGACACACAGTACACAGTCATGTATATGCAAAGTTTCAGAGAGGGCTTTAAAAAAAAACAAACAAACAGGTAAAAAACTACAAGAATTAACAGTAGGGAGCGATCTTTCTACAGCAGTACCATTGATGTGTGAAAATAAAATCAGACCTAAAGGGCATTACATAGAAAACTCATTCTTCCCAGCATGAGATAAATGGTTCAATGGTTGGTTTATGGTTAACAGATGCTGTTACATTTCATACATGTCCATTATCATTTCCCTCCATGCATTTAGATGTGGGCTTTCTTGGGATAAGCACTTTTTACTAGCCACCAGCAGAGTATTTATTCAATATTTGTCTCTTTTTGGTAATTCTTCAGTTATAGAGCCCGAAGTATATTATCTTAATTTCCAGAGGTATATTACGCTTAGATATTATACCTAACCCTAACCCATTATGTACCCAATACTTTCCAATACTCTCCAATCACAGGGCGGACCCAGAAGTTGATACAGTTTTTGATGATGAGTGATGTGTAATGTGGAACATGGCACTTATACTGACAAATCAACCAGTATTATCACTTGTCTCTGCAGCTCTACAGAGCATATGAGTATCTTTCAGCTCATTGTTTTGGTTTTTACGACCCACAACAAACACAACTAATGTTTTGGTTGAGTCTTGTGGCTCTCATGCTGCCTTTCGAAGTGGACAAAATAAGTTAATGCAGTTTTAAGGCAGGAATAGTTAGATTTCTCGTTTGTCACACTGTCAAAGGCAACTACACATGTATCTTTTTATAGTGACTGAAGGTTAGATGGTAGGATTATGAGGCACACAGTATGTCTTCCTTCAACTGGCCTCACAGGTAACATTCACAGGTATTTGGTCTTTTTTTTAAAATTACACATCAAACATTATGCATTATGTGTTGTTTTGTTTGGATTGTATGATATGTTGCCACTGCTGGTAAAGCTACTGCACTTCCTCTGTACATGAACATGTGGGCGTTATCCCAATGTTTAACCTTTAGATGACAACATACCACAGTGCCGATGGGTATTGTTGTTGATATTCAGGCCACATTGAGCAAATATGTCTTAAACTGTGTCTGACTTGTTCCAGTGGGGATCTGAGGAGCTGGGAAATGTGAGGAATGCTTAGCATCGCCTTGTGAATCCTCTGCTTCAAACCCCCCACTTATCCCTGTGGCCCAAAGGTTATCTGCTGCCAGACTCGTCTACACACACAGTCTGACTCTGAAGCATGTTTGTGACTGATCCACGCTGGTGGCAATCATGACCTACAGACACATCTCAACGAGACCGCCCTCCACGTTTTCTTCTACTGGCTGCTTGTAGTGTTTGCCATCAAGGAATGTAACTTGTGCTGTTGTAGAAATATTATCATTCATTTCTTTCACAGTAGTTCAGTTGGAGTTGTACAATAGTAAACAGCCAATACAGATTGTTTGATTTTGGATTCAACTTTTAACTTTTGACAGTACATCATTTATTTATGTGTTACCATTGTGTTGGTTTTGGGAATGAGTATGACAGAATTAAAGTTGCCTATTGAATCTTTTTGTATTCAGCGTTACTCACCTAAATTCATTGTGTGTATACTTGTGGTCTAACAAAGAGGATAGGTGCATTTCCTTCCTCATATGTCAAAATAGTCTATATATATCCTACATTTATATCCATGTTTGTTAACCTTTACTCTTCTTCCTCACTTCCTTTGTACATCAAATCAAAGTGGGGACCCACTCTTAAAAACATTGCTCCATAGTGATAGTCAACTAGTGGTCAAAAACTCCACAGAGTAAATATCTGTGGCCATGGATTATCAAATGCTTCCCTCAACTTGGGGGCCTTTGGGGAGAGAATACTTTTGTTTGTGTGTATTGAAGTAAATATTTGCAAATGTAGTGTATAGTTTTTAATTTCAATAGTGTCTTATCAAACTGTCTATCTAGTGTTTATTTGTAGATCATTTAGTTTCTGTGTTTTGACCACCCGTTGTGTGACTACTGGCTGGAATTTCCAGGCCCTGTTTAGTCAGGTTTTGTTTTAGTCAGTTGTTCAGTTTGACCACAATCCAGTTTGATCTAATGTGGTGAATATTCACATTTGCTTTGTCATTCATCAATTTGGGGGATAAATAAAACATGTATTTTAAAATCAAAAGATTGCTCCCTCAGTTAAATTACCACCAACAAACTGCCACACAGTGAAACCCAAACATCTGAGGGTCTGGGGCCTGGGCAGTTTTCTGTTTTCTGTGGTTCAAAATCAAAGTAATTTCACAGGACACACTGGTGAGATCTAAACACTCCTGTAAAAGCCTTCACTTTAGACTTTCATTTCTCAAAAAGTACAAAAGGTATCACAACACAGATAATACAACTTTAGAAATTCCACGTTTTGTGAATGTTTTTAAGTTTGAATGGTGTCTGTAGGATAAGGGATGTCTGAGCAGTTGTGTTTTAAAGAGTGTTTCAATGTCATCTGAGGTTGTTCAGTTAGTTCTGACCTCACACTGAATTTATTAAATAGTTCCACACACAATATAACAACATAATAACGTTACATTCATCAGAACATCAGAACTTTTTTTGACCAAACTGTTACATATGAGCATTACCCCCTTGTAAATGCACCATATTGTATTTGAAGGATTAGACTCAAAATCATGGACATTAACAGACTCAAATGTTCCTGATTCATTTAGAAATGACAGGCACAACAAAAGGAAAGGGTGGTGCAAACTGTATCAGTCAAAAGTTTGGACACACCTTCCCATTCACTTAAATGAGAAAGCGTTTCCAAACTTGTGACTCATACAGTATGTCTTAATAATGATGTACTAAATGGAACCAAAAGCTGTTGAAGTTATTTAATTAGAAATTCACCAGTCAACCAGTTTACCAGTTAATCATACCAACACACATAACTGTATTTGTTATGAAATATCACAGCACATATTATATAAAATACTACAGTAAATTACATATAAAATGAAGATGTGTTCCACAGGTGTTCTGAAACCAGATGTTGACATAATCTATTATATTAAATAAATCTCTGAGACTAATGACTCTCTCAATAGGGGAGTAAATATATTGATTTAGTG
Organism: Scomber japonicus; assembly: GCF_027409825.1. NCBI lineage: Eukaryota > Metazoa > Chordata > Actinopteri > Scombriformes > Scombridae > Scomber > Scomber japonicus. The sequence goes on along the minus strand of NC_070586.1, from coordinate 34,240,769 downwards.
CACGCTGACAGACATGCTGTTGTGTTTCCCCATTTTGGTTCCATTTAATATATTTATTTTATTCCCCATATGGCTGAAATGAGAAAATCAGAGACATGAATGACAATATAATACTCCAGAACTATTTCTTTAGTTCTGAATGAAATTTGAAGATTTGAATGGTCGACAGGAGAAAATGTCCACCACTTTGTCAGACTGTTTATGACATGAGTACAGTGATGACACCACACTCTGCAGTCTGATGGTGACTGGCTACACTTGATTTTCTCATGGCTCCTCTTCCAGTCTGCCTAACCTCGAGTCATGTGGCCGCCGTGTGTGTTTGATATCAACTCAGGCACCGTGTCTTTTAGCACCTCCGCTCTGCTGTTAAACTACATTCCTCCCACCTCCGAAGCCCAAATATGTTCACTCGCACTAACCTGTTACCTTTCAACTGTCCAAACATGAGAGGTGTTAGGGAGACAGCGCGGCCAGAGCAGTTTGGAACATTTCCAGTGACCACAGCAGTGGAGACACTTTCCAGTAGAGGACATCATGTCTGCAGGAAAACCACCTAATCAGAGATGCTTCTGGTTGTAAATGAACTTTCTTGTTAAGGAGACTGTGAATAAATGCTTCTAGATGCTACAGCTTACTTTGGATGCAATGACTCTGAACCATTAAGGTCATGAAAAGGGTAGAAGTTGTTTACTCACCTTGACGAAATAGCTCTAGATTACCTGATAAACTAAAATGTTTTGCAAAAGTTTGACTTTTTTGAGTGTTGTTTTCACAATTTCTACATTCATTTTTTTATAGCCTCTGTGATTGCAGGGGCCCATATGTGGTTTAAATGTTCTTAAGATCTCATCAACACTTGGTTTTAAAGTATTCTTAGTGATGTGGATTCACCCAAGATCATTGTTCATCATTTACTTTATCTAAAATTAAATTAACTTATAATTTAGTGTTGGATATCAGCTGTAGATAGAACCACTGCAACACTAGATAGATAATCTTTAATTCACTGTGTCAGAAACTACGAATCCCTCTTTATGGAAAAAAATCGGGATTGGATAGTCGGCGATGCTAAGTATCCAACTGACTTGGACACAGGCGATGGTGGTTTGCAACCCATCACCTATCAATAGTTGCAGGTCCTAAACTTAGCCTAACCAATGTGTAATGATCATATGAGTAACTTTGGAAGGAAATAACCAATGACTTATTTTATCTTTTACACTGAAGGGCTTATTTGAAGAACAAAAGGGGGTGACCTTAGATTTTAAGTCAGTGGTTTATGCCATCAAACTATTTATTATAGCATTTACACATTGTATGTCACAGTCTGCCCTGCCACATAAGGTCATGATCTATTATTTTTCAATATTTATTTGTGCTTCCAGTTTATTACGGTCACTTACCTCTTGTCTCGTTTCAGATCCACTCTCCGTCAAATTTCCTGCCTGTGTGATTGCCTGTGTTGCATCTGTGTCTCATTGTCTCCCGTCTCCTAGTGTATCCAGTCTTGTCTCGTGTATTTTGCCTTAGTGTGAGAGTTCCAGTGTTTTTGTGTAGTGTTTTTCTAGTGTGTTTCAACCTTTGCTCTTGTCATTTACCTACCTTTGCCTGCCGATTTGGATACCTTTGCCTGTTTACTGACCTGGATCTTGAACTTGTTCTGGCCTGAAGTCTGCCTTGTGGGTCCATTATTAGTTTGTATAATGTAGATGTAAGACAGCCTGAACAAATTTCAAAAATGGATCAGTGTTGCAGGACTTACCTTCCACTACATCCTGATTAAACCTGTAAACCATTCATCCATTATCATACATGTTACCTCTATCACTTACCTCACATGAAACACCTTTTTGGTTGCTGGATGTAGTTTTTGACTGATGTTCCACCTCTTTGGTCCCGTTTGAAATATCTCAACAACTATCTGATGTCATATCACATGAAATTTGGTATAGATATTCACGGTTTACCAGAGGATGAATGCCAATCATTTTATCGATCCCTTGAGTTTTCCATCGAGCGCCACCAGCAGGTTAAAGTGTGTACTTACTGATATCTCAATATTGGCTAAATGGATCAATATTATGTACAGACTGTAAATATATGCTAATGGATTGATAAATGTTAAAGTATCAGCTAATGGGATGAAGTATCTTATTATTTGATAATATGATAATGTGGTGCTGTGTGTGATATTATGAAAACAATAAGTTGTGTGTTGAGTGTAAAAGCATGGAAGATAATTGAACTTTTGCCATGTGACATGTGATTATTAGTATTTATTAACTATGACAAAGAACTACTTGTCTCTGAATGCAAAGGAAATATGAAAATAACAAGGGGGCTATCGGCTCTGAAGGTATGACATATAGGATGCTTTGTGTTCTATGAGTTTCAAACAGGAAATATCTTATCATACCGGACGCTGTTCGAGGGGGTCGGATGGAGTCACATGAAGTCAGAAGATCCTGAATATGAGGATGCAAGGATGGAGTCAGATCAACAGCCAATCAGAAGACAACACATTATACATTCCATAAACATTTTGTATTGTATATACAGTAAGACTGGGTCAGGGAGAGCATAGTCAGTCAGACTTTGTGAACTGATACACTTTGTTGTTCGTCAGGGATAGGAAGATCTAGACCCAGAGCTCTGTATGCTTTGTTCATTTACTGCTAAATAAATGGCATATTGAGACTGAATATCTTCTCCTATTGCTTTATTAAACAAACACGCAGACTCAGCTCACACATAGTGTAAGATTAGTTAGTAAAGAGAGCTAAGGTCCAACAAGACCCAATCCCAATGATCTGACAATCGCTCTTAGGATTTCATCGTTGTACCTAACAGCGGTCAGAGTACCGTTGACTATGACTTGGCGGTCTATACTACACTCCAAGGATATGCCTCCCCAGATCATCACTGACCTCTCCCTAAACTGGTCCTTTCACTTTTTTCTCTCATACCACCATGAGTTTGGTATTATTGGTTGACACTGAACTGTTTCAACAGCTATTGGATGGGCTTCTATGAAATTCATTGCAGACATTAATGTTCCCTTCATGGTGAATTGTAATAAACTTTGTGGAAATGCTGGCGTTCATCTGGTTCCATCATCATGTCAAAGTTTTAATGTGTCCACTAACTTTGCAAACCTAATGACACTAATGCATCACCAATAAATTAATTTGCTCAAAGCAGCACAGTGCCTTCATACAGCCTCATAGAACTGTACAACTGTGAACTCTTCGTTTCATTGTTTGGTTTGTTCCCCATAGTGTCTGTTTATTGTGTGATAGTCTGAGTCACTTCACATTTGTATCATGTTCAGTCACAACACAATTTTGGCTGAGCCTGCATAACAACATCTCACCATAACTCCAGATTCTAGATCGTCTCTGTAAAGAAACATCTGACATGGTTTATGTTACCATCGTTATGAGTAAATAACACATCGATTCATGTAAATGGAAAAAACAGAAAATTTAGCTGATGTACACCAGCTGATACAACAACTACATTAAGCTATGTCTCAATGTCTTGTGTTTTGTCTAAGATCTTGTGTTGCTTTTTATTTATTTTTGAAAAATCTTTTTGTTTGTTACATGGGTACAGTTAAATTTGATTTACCGTTTTGAATAATTATGTATTTGAATTTGTATATAAGCACAAATAAAGTTCTTAGTGGTGAATCATTTGAACTGTTCACCTTTTTAGCTTTACTCCATTCCTCTTTTGTTCTTTTGGTAGCAATATTCAAAACATAAATACTACTTTATGGAATTATCAATCAGTTTATCCAGTTCTGTCACTTCTGTTAGTAAGTAGACATGGTGGCACTGAGAGTCACCTCATTTGTTTATTCCAAACACACTGGAAATGTAAAACTCATGACTTCCTGTTTTCTGGGAAAGACCACAGATGTCTGGAAAAACGGATGATGAAGGTTGCCGGCTCTCCCAGCTGAAGCCGTGTGGACCATTCCCCATACTCCAAAGGGTACATCCAGTAATGTGGAGGTTTTACTAGGGAGAGTGTGTTCTGGGCAGTAACCCAGTGGAGATCTGCGGGTTTATCCTCAGTGACAGGTTTCACACGCAGCTTGTGGGCCAAACCCACAAATAACAGCCAGGCGTCTTGTTTGCCATCATTCTCCGGCCTGTTTCAGATTACTGACTGGCTCTTTGAAGTTGGCTGACCGACAGGCAGGGTTTTCCCCTGCTTCTCTGCCAGAAAAAGATTGGGTCATCAACAGCTCTGCCACCCACCGCATATCTTGAATGGTCTCTGAATAAGACGTGTGCTTACTTAGGCATTTGATCAGAGAGCCGTTGGGGAAGCTGTAACAAAAGGTCCAGTGTGAGTTATTTCCTGATTTCACAGCAAAGTCCTCCCTGAAATACAAACCTCAGTGTGTTGCTTTTAAAAAAAAAGCCACTGTTACACCATTCCATTGTTTCATCAAAGGCGACCACTTAGAAATTGTAACAAGCTATAAATAATTAGACACAGTCATTGACACTGAACTTTAAGCACAGTGGCTCTAAGGAACTGAACTGATTCCATTATCCCAAGTCAGTGACAGTCCTATTATGGACAATAAGTCTTTGAGTTTGTTTTTCTTATGTACAACCTGTCATCCATGTCAAAATTGTAGTCATGGCAAAAAGAATGCGGTTAAAGGCACTGTTTGACATTTTGGGAAACCCTTTTTGGGAAAGCTGCTCTCATATCTGTCCATCAAGTTTGGACCTAGAGCAAAGCGGCAATTAGGTTAACATCAAGCCTGGAAAGAGGAGCTAGTCTGACTCTGACCAACATTTAAAAAAAAACAAAAAACAACCACCACCAGTTGTCATTTTCCAAGGAAATGCCTGCTGGAACTATTCCTTTCTGGGATCTGGGATCATGTCATTTTCACATTGTCGATTTGAGTGCAGATGAAAATGAGATGTAATGTGTTATAGTGAGATTTAGAGGTGCTGAGAGGTGGATTTTAACTTTGGCCAGAGCTTGACTAGCTGTTTCTCTTCCAGGCTTTGTGCTTATCAGAGTGATATCAATCTTCACATCTAACACTCAGCAGAAAAAGCAAATATACAGATTTTCCCAACCTAGCTATTTAAAATGATACTACACAGGCCAATCCTCCAAGAGAAAGAGGTGGTCAAGCAAGCTAGCCAGTTTATGAAGAGAGGGAGAAGCACTGGCAAGAACAAAGCCATGAATTGGATAAATGAAGTGTTATTTTCTGATTGTTTTATGGCAGTTATGTTCTAAACCACAACTAAACACGACCACACTTTTGCACAACCCTGCAGGAAGGTGCCACGCTGTCAGATTTTGAGCAAAGCTTCATCCTGTCTGCCCCGCCTTCAGTCAACACACACAGACCTGCTGCTCTTTATACATCCATGATACAGAGCAGAGGAGAGAGACAGAGACAGAGACAGAGATGTAACCTGGTTGCTAAGATACAAGTCCCGACCTCACATCCTGTGCGCTGTTATTGGCTGGGGGCTACACTCACTTTAATAGAGAAAGTTCATGGACACGTTATAAAAAAGACCAAACACACAAGAGTTGGATCCGCTTCCTTAATTGTTCTCATCTCTAGGCTTCATAAATGATGCATGACTTCCTCCATTGGTACTAATAGCACTGGATATACATTTTGTGTGGCAGATGTGTCCAATATAAACATGTTTGCTGTGGAGACTGGACTTTATGATAGTTTTGTCTGCTGCAGGGTCTTTTAAAGAAGTAAAAATGTAAAAAAAAAAGTCACTTGTAGTCGCATCTATCATATGGTCTCTAGCATCATCCCTCAATGATGAGAGAAAAAAATGTGCACACTTGTTTTTGGCTTTTTGTTCAGGTTCTACAGAAATAGCTAGATAACAGCTTGACTCATTCTCTTGATGTTGATAATTATGGTCACTGTCAAAAGTTTGTCCAAAACTAAACATGTGTTCCAAGGTTCCCACCTGACTGCATCGTTATCCAATCAGAATGAAATAAAAGTTGTTTAAATAAAAGGGGGACATGAGCCTGGTACTTTACTTCTTAATAAATAGCTTGCTGTGGATTTGTGATGTCATTGTTTTAGACACTTGGCTATAAAATATAACCTACTGTAGTATGAGATTTGCATTGAAATGGAACAAATCTCTGCAGTAGCTTTGCTGCTATAGTAGAAGATATTGATACAGTAGAAGGTGAGAATGTGAAAAATGGGAGTTGGATTTCAAATAATTAGTATTGAACATTTCTTCTCTTCTTTTTTTCCTCTTTTTGGCCAAAAATGATATCACATTCAACTGCACTGGGCTTACATCAGCAGATGAGGGCATTGAGACATTGAGTAAAGTGTTTTTAACTCAAGTTTATATTTCTAAAGTCAACAGTAAACCTTCCAGCTTAAATCAAATATTGAATATGTCATAATATTAATGTGCTGATTTCACAGTGGTTTGTTTCTGTGGTTACATGCCTGCAGATGAACTCATCGACTGTTTCACCCTAATCCAACAACATACAGTAACTTTCTTCATACTTTCCTGACTTCATATTGAGTTCCACCTCCCCATACCCCTACTGTAACCGCCCCTGCAGCGCCCCTACATCACACATGTATCCTGAACCTGCCGCCCTCACTCACGGAAAGTTCTCCCCGGGACGTTCCTGCGCTGTCATGGGCCTATACGAGCAATAAAAAGCTTGTAACCAAATCCAGAGGCCTAATCCAACCGGGACAATCGCAGTCAGAGGCTGAACCTCCGCAGAGCCCAATCCCTGTAGACTGTCCCCATGCTGCGCTGCATGTGAAGGAGAGAGCACATCAGCTGGGGGCGAAACAAACCACAGGAATGATGTGGGGAATACAGAGAGTCAGTGTCTGCGTCAGAATGTTGCTTTATTGGTGATTTTTACTGGTGGGGTTATAGTGTTCATGACAGTGTTTATGGAGGACTGAGTTTAAAATATATTGCTATTAACGGAGAGGGGAAGAAGATTGAGATGCTTTAGTCTCATTGGGTTTGATAAAGTGTGCGTTCAGGTTTGGTGTTTTGAATCGTCCCTGACAGCTTCTTCATCCCGTGAGGAAACTTGAGGCAACTTTGTCCTGCACAATAAATACAATACCATGGAAACCCCACCCACCTCTGGGTGCCATACTGAGTCCAAACGTGTCAAAGAGCAAATGATCCTGGACACACAGGCTGGGAAGCATCAGAGCGCACTGGACTGTGGGCAAGAGAAAACATCCAGAGAAAAAAAGAAATACTAGTTTCAAGGCTGCTATGTTTAGTATTTTTTATTGAGTAAAAAAAGATGCTGGTACGTTTATCCTGTAGGTGTTAAATAGGTTCAAGAGTGTACGTTTCGGTGCGTAAACGTTTCCTTTGGAGATCATGCGCAACTTCTCGGAGCCGTGCGTCCCCGGCGAGTTACAGCAAGCTTTTTCTACAAGAGTCCGAGATGCGGCTCTTCATTGCGGGAATATCCTGTCCGGACCCTCGCTGTACCCAGGAATCGCGTTATCCTCTCGGGGATCATCGAATCGCAGCGCGGATCCAATAATTCACGCGTCGCCAACGGGGCGCTCTGCGATCTTGTGCAGGCCTCCTGAAATTCAAGAGGGAGCAGAGATGGTAGAAGATGAGCCCAAACTGCATTTAGAAGCCAGCGACCTTTGGAGAAAATTCTACAAATGCGGCACTGAAATGGTTATAACAAAATCTGGGAGGTAATTATCCAGATTTACGCACGGGTGTAAAGTTTAGTGTTGAAATGAATGCTTGCTTCAGGTCTCTCCTCTCCTCTCAGGCGGATGTTTCCTCCACTAAAGGCCAGGTGCACCGGGATGGACAGAAAAGCCAAATATATTCTTCTCATGGATATCGTGGCGGCGGATGACTGCAGGTATAAGTTTCATAACTCCCGCTGGATGGTGGCGGGAAAGGCGGATCCAGAGATGCCCAAACGCATGTACATCCACCCGGATAGCCCGGCAGCAGGAGAGCAGTGGATGTCCAAAGTGGTTAACTTTCACAAACTGAAACTGACCAACAACATATCAGACAAGCATGGATTTGTAAGTTTGCCTTTTTATTTTTTATTATTAAGCAAATGTAATGATGTTTGTGGGAATATTTGTAAGATACGCAGCAGGGTTTGGGCTTTTTTTGTTTCTTTTTGCTGTGGCGCACAAATAATCATTTTATATTTAATATTATGTCATGACATTTCACCATAACCCTTTTTACCATTTAATGACTTCAATACAAATCGTTATTTTAAGCTGCAAACTCATATTTTATGCTCTTCTATTTTAGTCTAGTTTTTATTTGGTCTCTTTTTATTCATCTCTTGTTATTTTTCTGTACTTTGTTTTATTTTTCTTATTATTGGTTTGTTTTAATGTTTCCAACTTTGACTGTTATTGGGTTTTATTTTATTTTTTAAAACTTGTATGTTTTTATGTTCTTTGTTTCCAGTTCTTACTGTTAAATGATTGTTTTTATGTAAAGCGCCTTGCCTTTTATTTATTTTTCTTGCTGATTTTTCTTTTTTCATTTGCAGACAATCCTCAACTCGATGCACAAATACCAGCCGAGATTTCATATAGTGAAGGCAAATGATATCCTGAAACTGCCTTACAGCACCTTCAGGACCTACATCTTCTCAGAGACAGAGTTCATAGCAGTAACAGCTTATCAGAATGAAAAGGTAACACTTTAACACTCCTGTGTCTTCATACAGGCCTCATTTATTATTACTGTCCAAACAGAGCAGCACAGTTTCATTACAACCGGGATGAAAAGAACAACAACTTTAAAATGTGTTATTAATACTCAACCACGTGACATAACGAAATATCAATCTAACTTGCATTTTTCTTCTTTTTTTTTTTTTTTTTTACACATTTTAAGATCACACAGCTGAAAATCGACAACAATCCTTTCGCGAAGGGATTCCGAGACACCGGCAACGGAAGACGAGAAAAGAGGTGAATTGTTCCTTTAATAAGCTCGAATTAATTAACATTCATTTTCATTTTAAAAAGGACAAAGAAAGAAATATTTTTTAACTTTGCGGATTGGATTCTCTTTCTTAGCTGTATTTATTGGCCTATATTGATCAATTCTTCAGTTATACAGCAGTGATTAAACTGTTATCTAATTTATTCTCATTTGTTTAGTTTTAATAATCAGTTTTATTTTCAGTATAGCCTAAATGTTAGTTTCCAACACAAAGGCCTGCAGAAAATACAGTTTAAAAGCCTTTTTACAACATCAGGAATAATCATATATTGTGGGAGAAAAAGAATAATTGATGTATTTGTTGCTCTAAAATGAGTCAAATTTAAATCTACTGAGTTTAAAAATCCTGAATCAGCCTATAAAATAACAAGAAGTTTAAAATAAAACTCTCACTATGTTCTTATGAGCCTAATAATTCAAGGATTCAAGGTTTTTTATTGTCATTCACTCAGGTCCCAGTGATTGTAGTAAAACATGAATATAATAAATTAAAGAACATCTACACAAACAATAGGCATTATGAGTCAATAAATAAATAAAGTAAGAGCTAAGAGGTAAAGTGAGCAGTGCAGAGGGATTACAGCAACATGTCGCTCATGGATATAATAGAGTTTATATCATGATGAAAGCAGCAGCATCTGATTACAGTTCAGTTATGTAGACCTTTTTAAACAAATAATAAAGGGTATAAGATGTTTTTATTATTAATACTAGAGCAGTCAGTGGAGGACATGTCTTCACCCTGGATGTTATAATGACAGTAGTTATATTGACTCTTCTATAGTCAAACTTTTTCAACCAAAACAGCTGACGGATATGTTTTTAATTCTTCATGTTCATGGAGCACAAGTAGCAAGAGTGTAGTACAACTGCTCACAAATATACTTCATGTCATGTAAAAGTCAGTTTCCAGGTCAGTTATATGACTTCATGATGCTGGTAAAGCAGTGGTTGGCCTGTGGGATTTCAAAATAAAGCGGTCAACAATAACAAGCAGCACAAATGCTTCCTTTTAAATTGATTTATGCTCTGGTGAATGATTGTGATATTATTGTAAAGTTGCATCTTTTGTCAGTCAATTCTTCTTTTTATTTGTTGCAACAGGAAACTACAACAATCATCTCAACACTCTAAAGAGATGCGGATGACTGACATGAAACCTGTGAAAGCTTCTTCTCTACAATATTCAGAGAATTCCAAATCTTCAGGTACAAAAAATAAAAATGCATAATAACATTCATTTTCAGCTTTTCTCAACAACTACGAACCCCAGACTAACTCTCCTTTGTGTCATTTCTTAATGTAAGATGCTCATGACAGTGACAGTGACAAAGATGACCATGGTGAGGACACTGTTGGAGAAGAGGAAAACAAAACCCACAAAGAAACTGAACCCGAGCCAAAGGTTTCCGTTACAGAAAGGACAGTACAGACTGCAGCAGGGACACACAGAGAGATGGACCCGTCACACAGTAATGCTGTCAGTATGATAACTGAGCCGCAGGACTCAGAGAAAGAACAATTGCGTAAATTACGCAGCGGTTTAGCGCATAGTTTTTTTTATCCACCGGAATTAAACAGACACCTACGAGATCAGAGCATGGCTCAGAGCATGGCCAGCAGTTTGCATTCTGCTCAGGTAAACAGCTGGTACAGATGTGCCAGTATGGACGGAGCAGTGCCATGTGGACTGAGCCTGGCATCGTCTGTCCGGACTCCGGGGTCACCAGGGTTTCCCATGAGCCTTCAGCAGCACGCGCTGGTACAGGTACACACACACACACACACACACACACACACACACACACACACACACACACACACAGGACCAAAGAGCCAGTGTGTAGCTCTAAATGAAACTAATGGAACAAATAATTATTATTTCATTATGACTCCTGAGATCTTTAAATGACTCAATCATGTGAAGCAGTTGTAACCAGTGGAGGGAGAAGTATTCACATCCTTTACAGGTAGCAACACTACACTTAATAATAATAATGATGATAATAATAATAATAATAGCATCTTTATTTATGTATTATTGTAAATGTAATTACAGCAGTGCCTGACAGTAAAACTAACAGAGTAAACAGTGAAAATGCTAAAATTACAAGAAAAAGGATACATACAAAATATAAAAGTTCAGCATTCATTATCCGTATCAGTGTTTTACAGTATATTCATATTTTATGGTACTGGATTATTATTATGGCTCATGCAGTACTATGTAAGATGCATTATAAATCGGTCAATGCATAACTAATTTTAACTCATCAGGAACTCTTTTATAATTATAGTATAAAAACAATTATAAACTATAAACAATATAATATATAAATTACACATTATATATCATTTATTGCTGTAATTTGCAAATGTACTGTACTTAAGTATCACAAATGTGTACTTGAATACAGTTATTGAGTAAAGTTAGTTACATTCAACCTCAGGCTGTGACACACACATTTATGTCAATACACAGTATTATATTACAGGCTATTGAGTCCAAGCTGCATATTAATATGAATATTAATAACTACAAAATCACTCCTAAACTGTTTTGATTGAATCATTTATTCAAAGTGTAAAAGAAAGAGGGTCATTTATATATCATGATATTTATTGTTTTGTTGAAATTAGATTATGACAGCCTTACATTAGTACTCTAGGCTATTTCACTATTTCATTACTGTTCTTCATTCAAACTTGTCTGCATGTTTTTTCTCATTAACAGGACCTGATGAGTCTTTCACACTTTGGAGGCTTCCTCTTTTACCCCTACTCCAGCTTCCCTGCAGCATCAGCCCAGTGTCTCATCCCACCGCTGCGGTCCAGAGCGGACCTCAGAGCGGACCTCAGAGCGTATCCGAGCGTTCACAGCCGGGACTACTTCACTTCTCCCATGACGTCTTCACCTCCTCCTCCTGTTGGTGACGCTGCCAGCGGCTTCAAATATCTCATCCCGGATTGGCTTCCCAAAACAGAGCAGGAGAAGTCGGTGGATGAAGATGAAAGTCCCAAACAGGCTGAGAACTGACTGCAGAGAGGAGTTACTGCATGTGGTCTGCCCACTTCCACCAAGTTCCATACACCTGCCTACATGATTTTAGGATTGAATCCCTGTGGTATAAAAAGCACTTACTTCAATAAATATGAATAGTTGTGATTTTATTGAAATGATGTGCTGCTTGGTAGATTATACAGATGCTGAATTAATGGCTCTTCTAGATTCAGAAAACATCTATAGGCTGTTTTGCCTTTTGACGCTCGATTATTAAACTGACAGTTTTCTGAATGAAGTTTGGCATTAGAAAATATGAAGTTATTGAACTTCAAAATATAAAACCACTCTGAATATCTTTCTGCACTTTTCTCCAGTGAAACCTCCCAGAAAGATAGAATCCAACCTTTGTACTGCTACACACACATGCACTTGTGAAATTAAAACCTTAAAAACACCATTAATGAACATTATTACTCTCTCAATTTGATACCACACTCATCTATGAGGCCATGAGGATGTGTATAGTTTTGTTCTCACAGCTGTAAAAATTGAATCAATAAAAAACATTAAATTGTGTTTATACCAAAAGAGTATCTTCGTGTGATTGGTTTAAAGGACTGATGACTCTCAGGGATTGAACCAACAACATGTGAGTTACAAGTGCAACAATCTGAAATGTAAAAACTGAGCAGCAGTTGTGTTATTAAAACTAAAAGCTTTGTATACCTGTCTGTGTTTGGCTTTTGAATTTATGATCTTTACATGAGCATCATCACTGGCAGTCATTGTTGGCATCATTATGAAAAACCAGTGAAATATTAACTGACTCCTACGCTGGGTTGTGGTCCGAATTTTAGACACACTGAGGTCATGATTCCACTCCATGCCCAGACACAAAAGTCTCTGAATGTTTTTAATTATTTCGCTTTTTTCAAATATTATTATGTAGTCATATACGAGAATATGTATGTTTTACAAGTTGTATATAAATGGAGTAGTTCATTCAAAGACTCATCTTGAAATAAATGTCTGAGAACTGTTTTTGGTAGTAAATTACAATTTGTAAATTATAATTTGGAATTGAAGTATGTTAATACTGTTTTTGTTCCCCATTATGAATACAATTCTGGTAGATAAATACAAAATCAGTTTATTTTCTTGGCTTCATAGTAATCAAATTTAAATAGACGACTCAAGAAATGACTGGAATGTTGCTACAGCCCCTAAATTCACTTAATAAATACAAAGGACATAACCTCAGTGTCTGCAGTGGAAGCAACTGTCTCACAACTACAAACTCAAATGTACAAAAACTTCAGGTTTTGCTCTATGGTTTAATAACATTATAGACAAGTAGACTCCATAACTGCTGCAGGAAGTGCATGACAGTATACAGACTTGATGATGCAATAACTTATTCTGTCGTGTTTGTACAGTAGTTAATATATATCAGTTTACATCTTTTCACTTTAACATTACATTTCACTTCTGTTAGTCAGTACCTAATTATATGTCTATAAAACCTAAGTCCAAACAGGGTGAATACCTGTCCTTTTGTCATTTATGTTATGTCTGTACTCGGGTAACGTTTCGATCCTGTTTACACCTGGAATTATCATGTGTCTCAGGTGGTCCGATCACCAGTGGACAGCCGAGACACATTTCCATTCACACCTGTCTCTAGTATGTGTCTCCAGCTGATCACTTGTGTCCAGATTTAGTTGTTGCCAACGTCAGTTCTATTAAAAGGTCAAAGGGCCCCACACACAGTTATCACATCAGTCAGATAAAGGCCAGATTTGTTGTTAGTATGGGCTTAAGCGCTATACATGTACACGCTATTCCAACTACTTAGATTACTTCACCCATCTACGTCTGTGCTCCTCTCCATTTTTTTCAACTGTTGGCATGCTTTTAACAAAACAACCTACACATCCTGCATTGATGATGAATTTTCCTGTTACGTCAGGATCAGGAGGCATTAGCGTTTACAGTAAAGGATATGTGGTCAAATGTGTCCCACACCACCTCAGCATGGGGATTGAATGAAACGGATCACAAGGCGTCGTGGTGATTGTTTATACTTGTACTTAGCGCTGTGACTGTCTACTTCAGCTCAAAACTAATTTGAATGCCAGGTGTAAAGAGGGCCCCTGACTCACATTTCCTTTTTAATCTAGGAGAATCCTATTGTCTGGGTTCCTTTTACAGAAAGTATTGTCTTAGTTTTGTATGTAGAGTCTAACAAGAGTGAAATTGATACTCAAACATCACACACATTCACATTCACAAAGCCAGATTTCTTTGGTTTCTACCAAAATAGATGGACAACATTGTCACATGATTTGAATTGGGACTGTATCAATGTTAGTGTTAATGTTAATGCTACTGTTAATGTTACTGTATTAATGTTAGTGTTAATGTTAATGCTACTGTTAATGTTACTGTATTAATGTTAATGCTAAGTGTTAATGTATTAATGTTACTGTATTAATGTTAATGCTAAGTGTTAATGCTACTGTATTAATGTTAATGCTAAGTGTTAATGTATTAATGTTACTGCATTAATGTTAATGCTCCTGTTAATGTTACTGTATTAATGTTGCTGTATTAATGTTAGTCTTCATGTTAATGCTACTGTTAATGTTACTGTATTTGTAACTGTGTCAATAAAGTTGAGAAAAAAAAACCTCTCGAGACGCTTCTCTGACGACGTCATCGGCACGAGTCGGATCTGAACGTAAATAAAGCTTCGCAGGCAGGAAGCTAGCTGCATTAGCTCCATTCGCTACATGTAACTATGAAGGTTAATGTGGCATTTTGAGGGTGACCATGATTTCAGTGAGCTATATTCTGCTGTGCGGGCAGCTGCTCCTGCTCCTCACGGTCATACTGTTACAATGTCTGGAAGGAATTCACTCCCAGAACTCAACGACCACTGAGACACCCTCTGCTGCCCCCAGCCAGGGAGTCACATCTCTCCCGTTCACCGAGCAGCCGCCTGAAGTCGTGAAAGATGAAATACCGTCAGAGAGTACGAATTATACCGAGCCTTACGAGTATAAACCCCCGTCACCAGTCGTCCTCTGCAGCTATCTGTAAGTATAGTAACGTCTGGCTAACTGCTCTCAGCTATCTAACAGGATGTAACAGTGACTTCACTTAGGTTCACAATACAACGCTATTAATTAAAACGAGGCTAACATCTTCCAGCTTCCTTTGTGTTGAGCATCAATGAATGAATTAGTGAACTAGTGTCGTTATTGAGTCTCATCTCCCCTTCTTATAGGTACCAAAAATAAAATTTAATTATTAATGTTTCCTTTTCAGCGGATGAATGTTTCTAGTCTCAAACTGCACAGTGAATCTCAAACATCCAACTGTAGGAACAGGAAGAAAAACCGATTTTTGAGTTGAGGAGGACTTTAAGGGAAAGTTTAACATAAATGTTGATATGTAGCAGCAGGCTCAGTTTTTTCATCACTTAACCTACACTTAGACATTGTAGGAAAAATCATTTTGCATATGAAATGTGCTAAAAGGTTGATTTCATTAATATTATAGCAGGCAGTGATGATAACTGAAGCAGATACGTGGGTTCAGTTTTTAGAGTAGTCCCTGTGCCCCTTATGTCGCTTGACTACAAGGGTTTGCCATTGATTTATCACAGGACAGTCCCTTAAGCACCGTCACACACATGTTAGAGGGAGGTAAGTGTGCACACAACTTCACTCACAGTGTCAAATTCTGTCTTCTAATATAGCAATATGTAACCTAATAATAAATGTTGTAGTAGTTAGAGACGGACAGTAGCACTAATCGCTGTGTATGAGACAACATCTGTGGTTATTTTGAACACTTTTTAAAAATCTTTACTAATGTCTGAAAGCACTAGTAGCTCTGGAGTCTCCTTGTTAATGTGGTCCAGATTTGACAAGTCTAATTATAATGTTTTTTTATCTGAAAGTGGTCTAATGTGATCTTGATGAAGACAATTTTTGTGAAATTACCTTTTTTTCTGTTTATACAACCAAAATAAAGGTTTCACAAATCTGAAAGTGGATTTAAACAGCAGTCGTCTAAGTGGTAAATCTGCCACTAAATATCATTATTGATGTTTCCCTTCACTTTTCCCTTTACCACGGATCAGCAGTAGTGAATCAGAAGCCAACTTCAGCATCATTCTCTCAGGGTTGGATTTGTACTAATAATTGAGAATTTTTTCATCCACTCTCTCTCTCTCTCTCTTTTGTATGTGATGCAGACCGGAGGAGTTCATCTATTGTCAAGACCCTGTAGATCATGCAGGCAACCAGAGCGCCCATCAGGAGTTGGGCCACGGTTGTGTTGGGGTGAGTGTTTGTTCTCTTAGCAGATATTATGTTGTTAATTATGCAGAACTTTAATTGAATTGTTCTTATCTTTAGTGGGGTGGCCAGACTGAGAAAGAAGTGAACCACACACCAGTTATCTGCACTGCACTGGATGATATAGAATGTGCCGGACCCAGAGAATTCCTCAGAGGGAAGGTACCCTGCATCAAGTAAGAGACACTGTCACACTACACTCAATGAATGGAATGATTGATTATAAGATTGTTAACACACATATGATCCTTAAATCGACTCATGTTTCTTAATTAGAATTGTGTGTTTTCTTCTTATTCTGTGTATTTAAATAGATTACTGCACTGTAAAAAGATTTAATCTTGTATGAGGTACATGAACAGTGTCATCAGGTATATTTGGAACCATTTCCATATTTTCAGTACTTGATTAACAAGAATAAAAAATGTTTGGAAGATTATTTACAGATTTCCATGTTCCCAATGGTTGCTGAAATTTAGTTTCTAAAATATTAGAAAGTTAAAGTCCCAGTAACATTGAAAATATAGAGCAACTTTATTAACAGTCAAATGCGTTTCACCTTGTTTCCTTCATCAGGGTCATCATAAAACACATTACAAGCAGCATTTAAATAAGGTAGTTAAAAATCATAATGAATAAAAAAAAGTAAAAAAAAAAAAAGATAAATAACCAATAATGTGCATCCAGATATGCATCAGCCAATGGGTAATCCACCAAGGTTGGTTGGATATATGGTCATATGACTTCAGGCCAATCACTGTCCCAGACAGGCAGGGAGGCAAAGGGATTATCCAGTACATGACATTAGTGACACCATACTTGGTCCATGAAGCAGAAAATAAATATAAATTGTCTATTTGATATGCCTTATTGGTTTTCAAAAATATTAATGAGGAAAATATAACAAATGAAATATGGAAAAGCATTAATGAAATGCAGATTGATGTTTTTTCCTTGAATAGTCCAAAATAAATTGATAAATAACAATTTCATCCAGTTCATAGGTCATAAACTGTGACTTTATAGTATGGGGTTATTTTTGACAGGATCCCAGATTCCCTTCATGATTAGTCTCTAAATCAAATATCCCTATATGGTTTATTATTAAAAGGTTGATTAATTTATGGAGAGTGTATTCATCAGGTTTTACACAGCTTTCATCAAGTCATCACCTGACTAAGAGTGTACTGTACACTAGTGGCTTTGTGAGGCGGTAGTGCTCATTACAATGAAATACAAAGAACTGGATAAAAGTTGAAATCCAGAATTTTTAAGTTTTTAATGTTTAGCGGTTGTCGTCAGGTAAAGTCACTTTAAGAGACAGTTCTTCACTGTAAAGAGAAATATGCTCAAATTATGTGTTAATTCATGTTATTCAGGGTAATTTTAACAGTCTTTCTCTGGTTTTATACTGTTTTGAGTTTTGATATTGTAATTAAGACAGTTTGGTTGGACATAAGCAGCAATTTGGAGTCATTGTGTAAAATTGTTTTAATTTTACCCATTCATTAATCAATCATCAACCGAGTTATTCACAGAGTTGTTGTAGCCCAGCTCCAAACTGTGAAGTCCTACGGGTATTCCATATTACAAAAATGAATTTATTAAACAAAAGTACTCAAAACAAATTACAAAATTGATTGGGTGAGTCTGTAAGATGAGTTATGTTGGGAGTGGATGAGTAGGTGTATATGTGTCTGGGATGGTGTGACATCTACCAATAACAAGAAATGAGTCCACAGAGTGCAACCGAGTGCAAACCTCTGCTGGAGCCTAATAATCTCCCCAGTTAACTGTTGTCTTCACAGTCAACATTGTACTGGCTGGATGAGAGAAAAGTTATATAAAAGCAGCCAAAGTTAGGCCAGGTGGAGGTGGTGGAGGAAAGGTCATGGGCTCACTGAAATCAATGGGCTTCAGCAGAAACAGAGCAGCAGGTTTGCTCATTAGAAACTGGAAAGTTGAAACTGTTGTTGGCTGTAGGGAAAGATTGTAAGGGCAATAAAATCAATAAACTGTCTTTGTGTTGGTGTCATGACAGTCTTTCTGTTAGTCACAGACCCAACAACGATCAACTGAGAAGGAATTACATAATCCCTGCATCTTTGTGGTGATGATAATGTCCAAAGGCCTGACCTGAATCTACTCATTCATAATTTATTGAGATTATAACAGAGAAATGTACTCAGTTGGTGCTATTGCCATTTTTAGAGAGATACTTTTATATTTTTGATTGTGACTACATTTTACCCATGCAGTGAGCCCTTCACAAGATTGAAGAAACACAGTGTACCTGAAGTATCCAAAGAGCAGCTGTATGTGATCAAAAACCCAGCAGTGCTTCTACTCTGAAGTGTCTTCCTGTTTTTTTTAAATCATTTGAATAACTTGTTTTTTCTGCACAAATATACACCACTGATCTCATTCAAATCACTATACAGTTACAGTAACTGATCCGGTTACTTCAAATGAAACTGTAGTACCACAATTGCGCCACTAGATGGCAATGTTTACAAATGTGTGCAACTGTCCTTTTAAAATTTTCATTTTTTTATTTTGTGGGGGGCCATGTTTTCACAGCACACCGTGTTCACTCAGCATCGCTCTGCATTCATCAGCACACATGGGGTTAATCTCTATAGTAACTGCATGAGGATCAGAGGCGTGCAGAGGTTGGACACAATCAAAGCAGCACCTGTACAAAGACAGCACTGAAATCCAGCACTTGGGGATAAATTGTGCCTTTGCAAATCACTTCTTTTTTTCTTTTCTTTTGTGTTTATCCACCCATTATATTGTAAGGAGCAGGTGTTTCTTTTATTGTGTCCACTCCTTGTAGATAAGAGCTGCAGGTGGTCTGCACTAGCTTCCTAAACGCTAGTGGTTTGTTTCATCGTATTAAGTGGATGGAATGTATTGAAATTAAAATTGAGTTCATTTTAGATGCCATAAATGTCCTCTTGTCCCTTGCTCAGGTACACAGGACACTATTTTATCACCACGCTGCTGTACTCTTTCTTCCTGGGTTGTTTCGGAGTCGATCGGTTCTGCCTGGGCCACACCGGCACCGCTGTGGGGAAGCTGCTCACCCTTGGAGGCCTGGGAATCTGGTGGTTCGTGGACTTGATCCTGCTCATCACCGGTGGCCTGATGCCCAGCGATTACAGCAACTGGTGCACCTATTACTGACAAAAGGACAGTGAACTCAAATATTATCAGTTACATATTGAGAAGTCCGGGGATCTGGCCTCAGCCTACCGTGGTAATGAGTCTGTGGGCTGGCTTGTTCTGAGGGGATTTACAGCAGTGTCATGCAAAGTGGAATCCAGGGAGCTCCTCAGGGCTCCGACAAGGTTCCCAGTGGCTCCAAAGTAAAATGAGGAATAATTTGATTTCATTCTAATTTAATTGACTTTGAATATCACTCTGAGAATGTATGAAAATGACTATTGTACCCAGAGCATTCACCAGAGCCACAGTGAAGACAGTATTGAGCTTTTTTAGTGTTAAATTGTCAGTGAAGGTCACTTCACACATGTAGTTCAGTTTAAAGTGCTTAGACATGCTGCCTTTTAGTTGTGGTGTGTGTCACATTCATACAGACAGGAGTAAACATGATGTCATACCAACTGACAAGAAACATATCGATCGGACAGTTTTGGTGATGTAAACTTGCATCAATAACCTCCTCATTGGGAAGTCAAAATCTGGTGAATGCATTCTTTCTAATGTATCGGGGCTAATGCTCACACTCACATGGTGATGCACACATGTGTTACCATGGTTACTGAATGTTTTGTGTACTGTAGGTACTGTATACATCTCTAAAACAGATTGCCTCTATGATAGTTTCGCTTTCAGTTTCAGCTTTCAAGAGCAGCACCCGATTCATGACTGCCCCTTTTTAATTAAAGGTGCACATGTGCAACGCAGACCAACCACAACATTTAAAGATGGTGGATACATGATTTAGCACACATTCAAAAGTTGTCAAGGACTCAATTTGTAAAGCATTCTGTGTGCACAGATGATCATTCAGTAACCATGATGAGAGTAATGGGCTTTCCTGATGCATCAGAAAGTGAATGGGAGTTAAAACGGAGGCGTATTAAGCTTATGTTTCGCCAAATGAGAGTGGAATAGTGACCATCCCTTCATAACTACACTACACTCTTTACTGTCTATCACATTGGAGGCCCATATATGCAGTAATGAACCTACTTCTGTAACATAAAGACACACATATTGTTCAGTTAGGAGCTGCATGACCTGCTGTTGGTCACCGAAATGTCTGTGAAACACTGAAGATGCCCCCAAAACTGTCCAAAGTATGAGCAGTCTCTCAGTTCATGTGATGTCAACATGAAGACAGACCGAACCTGAACTGAAAGGCAACAGACGATCAGTTCTTCCAAAATGTTCTTTAGATAAAAAGAGTCCAAGTCTTCACGTTGGAGAATTTGAGGAACATCTGGCGGGAACTTGGAATACATTAGAAACTAGATTTTTGTGCTTTGAGTGTCTCATTCCGTGCTGTAGCAGTGTTGCTGTACAAAATCCTGCACACAGACCCGCAATCCTTCATTCCAGTAGAAAACTGAGCAATGATCCTCAGCTATGATCGTTTCAGCTATGTCCTGAAGGCAACACCCTGCACAGTTATTATCAGAGCTTCAAGCCTCTTCAAGTTAGTAAAATAGCCCAGCTTTGACCTTTTGCTGTCCTCTTCCACTATATGCCACCTGAATCCTGCATTTTCTCTGCGGGTACTTAGACTGATGAATATTACAGCCCCGAGCAAGTAGAAACACAGACCTGAAGACAGATAGTGATCACATAAAACAGGTGATGATTGAGTGTTTTTCCGTATTGGCAGGAGGAATGTTATGGTAAACGTTTTTTACCTCGAGATCTACGGGGAGAACTCCCCTCCCGACCCCCGTTACGAAGTCTCCGACTAAAACAAAATCTTGATCTTCATTGACTTTTTCTTCCTGCTCGGCTCAGGTCTGGCATTAAATATTCAAATCCTCATCTTACCGCTTTTGTTAAATTTTCCCATCTTTATCTGCGACCAAAGGTTTATGTACCCTTCCGTAGATAGAGCAGGTTTCATTACGTAAGGATCCAATAAAACCCCCTTTTTTTTAGGTCTCATAAAAAGTTGAAGAAGACACGATCGCAGCAATATGCTTCTAGCAGGTGATATATATTTTCAGCTGGCTAAACATCTTTTTTAAGAGGTGAGCATTAAAACACTGCTTTACATATTCCACTTAATCCACAATATGGCGCTTCATATGCTTGTCTTAAACACCTGTAAAAGAATGTTTTTTTTCCCCGATATTTCCTTAAATCTGAAGGTTTCAAACTCAAATCCTGAATCCAGTTGTAGAGAATTGCCTCAAATTAGTAGAAAGACATACTGTAACACACTCACTTTTGTGGGTGTATAATATTGATCCACCCAACAGAAGCTTTTTTATTCTTTAAAGTGAATCCACTGTGCTATTTATTTATTTCTTATCTGTTTGTGTTGTTGCAGGGGATTTCAGGGGGAATACTTTGCAATTTGTTAGTGTATGCTGTTCATTAAAAAAACTGTATTAAAATGTTTATTCCAGATTGTTCTATCAATCTTTTCTGTGCTCTTTTTTTTTTTTTTTTTAATTAAAGCTGCACGTGCTCCTGGAATACCCGATTTCCTCAATCCAAAGTGTTCGGTGTTGTATTTATCACTGTTCACAGTCATGACTCAATAAAAAGTATCTGGAACAGTGTGTTCTGTTAATTCTCTGATTAGATTTCTGCATAGTAGAATGTCAATGATAGAGCTGGTCTCTTCTTGGTACTTTAAGGATCTCAAGTTACAAGATTGGATTTATCGAGCGGCTTCAGTTTCACCCATTTGATCAAGTTTGGAAACTACTCCAACTAATGCAGAAGCCTCCGCACTGCATCCATATGTACTATTTGTCACAGGGGAAGCACAGATGTTGGTAATGACATTAATATCGAGCGCTTCTCATTAAGGTAAAAGCAGTTCCAGGGCTTTGATACTCACACGTAGTCTACGTTTTATCCGGGACATTTGAGGGAACTGAGGCGTTATTGTTATTAGTTACACCTGTGCTTCTCCTGCTGTGATCAGTCAAGATGTCTATACTGTGAAAAAGGGGGCTCTGTTAACATCCCATCATCCATTGTGGCATGACTAATTGAAAATGACACGATGTGAAAACAATCAGATGGTTTATGTGTTTCCAACAGAGCAAACAACTTAGACGTACAACAGTGGAAACCAGATGAAATGTCAGTTACCTTAAAGTCTATATCACATTTAACCAGGGTTGGGAAGGTTGCTATGGAAACGTAATAGGTTACAGATTAGTAGTTATTTTAGTAAGTGTAACCACCAAAATCTAAGTTTAGCTATTTTTCATGGATACTGACATGATTTATAAGGGAGATAATTTCTTATAAAGCAACATTTATCTCTCATTGTAAAATGTATTTATTAGTTCATGTAGATTTTGGAATAAAAAATAAAGATATTTGATGAAAAAAGTCAAAAGTCTGGCATGGAGCTTAATTGGTTCTGTGACATTTAAGCCCATGTGTGTTCCAACTAAGCCCACGTCATGATTTATTTATAACATATTTAAAAAACTATTAATTTTAAATAATTAAAAACAGCAATATATGTATTTAGTAACATGTTAAATATTAAAAAATGAGGAAAAAACCCTCCTGAGAAAAATCTTTAAGGTCTGACTTCTTATGTTGTCCAAAACACTTTATTTAGCTTTTATTATTATTAGTATTAATAAGAATATGAATAATACAAATAAGAAAACAGTTGAGGAAGGAGAAACAGGGTTGGTTTATCCTTTAATGTGTAACCCATCTGTTTTTATCTCAAAGTTATTACATTCATATATATAAACAGTTGTCATACTCTAATAGCAAAGTACATGTAGAATCAAATACAGTAGAAAAAAACACATCATGCATATCATCATATACACTGAAGACTGTTGTGTTTAAACTAGTAAAAAGTCACATATTCACTACTATTTAGTAAAAATATTATATACATCATCATTCTTAAAATCTAAGTTTACTGTTACTTCCCCTCAGAGCTTACAATACTGCTGGTTAAACATTCTATATTGACTGGCCATATATTGAAGACAATTTCTGTATATTTTCATGGTTTGTGATTGAACTTATTTAAATCTTTCTATTGCCCAGGATGTGCGTACTTTTCAGTATTTTGTGTAATAGTGAATATGCATGAACACATAACCCGTAGTTACATACAGTATAGCGACTCAGAGCTCAGGTTAGCTTTTTTTCATAGTGCATTTCATGTGCAGTGACTCTCAAGCTGCATATTAAACTCACCGTGAACATTTCAAATGATCATTAAAAAAAAACAGATTTCATAATTGTCAAACTGGTGCTTTTCCCATTAAATTCAACGTATCGGAGTTGCACAGCACTTAATTAACCACACAGTTAACTTAAACGATTGTTCCCTGCAAATTACAAATCATCATCTCACTTACATGGTGTGCTATTTATCCATGCAGATGTAAGTTTTGAGAAATATATGTTGGATATTCTGAATGGAGGTGAATGGAATTACATTTTGACTTCTTAAAACATTGAAAAATATACTTGATATTCTGTGTTTTTGTCATAAAATCCTAAAAAAAGACCCCAAGTACTGCCTGTGTTTCTAAAGCCTGATAGCATCAGATCTACCTCAGAAA
Organism: Scomber japonicus; assembly: GCF_027409825.1. Lineage (NCBI taxonomy): Eukaryota > Metazoa > Chordata > Actinopteri > Scombriformes > Scombridae > Scomber > Scomber japonicus. The sequence continues at coordinate 34,216,570 of NC_070586.1, read as the reverse complement.
GCAAATACACTTTCCTCCCACATGTCTTTTTGCAGTAATGTTTCCAGCTGTTACGACATTATGAAGCCTTCCTGTTATAAACAAAACGATATAATTGTTGCCTGTTTTTATGTCTTCAGTAGGAACAGACGGTGGCACAGATGTGTTTTCATTTCATTTCATTTCATAGTCTGTTGTAGGTTTTAAAAATATTGTATAATGAATGGTCTGTAATAAGGTTTAAATTCTACATATACATGCATGAGTAACAATTCATGCAGGTTTGTTAAAAGCATAATTGTGTTAATAAAATTGTTAATTTAACTGTTTATTATCTGGTGTAGCCATGCTAGTACTATCAGTGATCTGTTACTACTGTGCTAGCCTGAGATTGATTGCTTCTGTCTCTGCCCACATATGTAGGAAACTAAGGCAATATCTCATGTCTGACTGTGGTATGTTGGTATTATATCACAGACATGGGGCGTTGTTTGAGCTGATGCACAGTGGAGGCCTGATGACCCCCTTCACTGTGATATAATCACAGCTGATAGATATTGCTCTTATAAAACAGTTACTAAATTACAATATGAGTTATAAATACAATGAAATAAAAAGTTTTAGAAAATAACAGTTATGTTACAAGAAAGTAGTTCCAGACTGCCTATGGTTGCTATGGTAGTCTGACTTGAGTTGGGTTCTTAAGTTTAGTTTCTGTTTTATTTTGAAATGTTTTCTTGTGTTTTGTTACCTTGACTGCCTGATGTATTTAAGTCCAGTTTTCAGTTCAATCTGTTCTGGCTTTCTACTCATTTGTTGTTGATTTTTTGCCTGAACATCCTGAATATAGACTTTTTTATTTTTTGTCAGTCCTGCTTTCAGTCTTTCCTCCTCTCTCCGTTGTGACACTAAACTAATGTTCAAGCTAGTCAGCTACCGAAATAAGGTTTATTTGTTCACATTCATTTGAACATTAATGTCCAACTATGACACTAGGGTCACATTGCAACTCCTCTTGCCATCCTGTGTTGTCATATGTAAATATATTACGCACAATATACAATACAAGTTTCCTGAGAGTTTCCTAAGAATCATTATGTTATTTGCCAGAAACAGTTTCGAAAATAAGAAGTAGTCCTATGACTCAGGGATATATTGCAACTGGGGTATAATTAAGCTATAAAACTTAATTCAGACTGAGACAGTTTAATCATTTATTGGTAAATGTAAACGTATCTCTGTGTTTTTCTTTTCATAGTATAGCAGCCTTGTAGGTCAAACCCACAGCCAATGCTTGCTCCACTTGCGTGCACTATTGACTATTTCTATTGCTGTGACTATCACAAAAGCAGTAAGCCTTAAAGTATTAACCACCAGAGAACATAACAACCAAGGGAAATGGAAATGAATGTAAATTCAATATGAATGTTATATTTAAATTAAGAAAAGAAAAGCAGTAGATTAGGTAAGTAGTTAAGCTGAGCTATTGGATGTGTTTGCTTTTCTGATTTAATAGAGTAAATGTAGCAGGGTTCTATAACTGGAGTCAAGGCGCAGTAAGCTAGACAGAAACCTTCACTTACTGCAGCCTCCAACTAAATCATCCCCAGCCGCCTGTGGATTTCTGTAGAAGCTGTTTGTGTTTTTGCTAAATGTATTTGAGTAAACACTCTCTCTGAAGGTAAAACCATCTCATTACACCTTTCATTATTTCTAAGGCTGCAACCTAAGTTCATTTTCATTTCATTAGTGGATCATTTTCTTCATTAATTAATTAGTTGTTTGGTCTATACAATGTCTGCAACCTTACATGGCTTGTTTTGTCCTGACAGAAAGAAAGAAAGAAAGAAAGAAAGGAAGAAAGAAAAAGAAACAAGAAAGAAGGAATGCAAGACGGTACTTCCATCTTGCATTCCTTCTTTCTTTTTTCTTTATAAAAAAGGCAGGATGGAAGATAGAAAGAAAGAAAGAAAGACAGAAAGAAAAGGGGGAAAGAAGGAAAAGGGAAGGAAGGCAGGGCGAAGAAAGAAAGGAAGAATTGTTTGTTAATATTACAAATAAAATATCACACAATGAATCCACTAATCATATTTCATGTTTTCAGGCTGTAACTGTGGTTTGGGTCTTTTCATGGAATGTTTTGAAAAATATTTCTTTTTAAATTCTTCAGTAAGTGCATTGATTGTGGAAATACAAGGGGATGTAATTTTTCAACTGGAATTTCATTCACCTCCGTTGTATTTGGGTGGAAGCTCAAATCTCAAAGTGATATCTCAAACCTGGACCACTGCAGGGCTGAACCCACCATTAACCCACCAGTTTGTTCACTGCTTTCTAGGAGTTGATTGGTTCTAAGTGATGCAGTTCATTTCTTTGGTGTAGCTTCTGTTTAGTCTAATTTTACTTAAGTGATGAGTTTCCTTCATTTCCTATGTGGCATAGAAAGGTGTACAGTATCCATAGCTTTGATGATTTCCTTCTCCATGGTTGTTACAATTGCATAATCTAGAAAGAAGCCTTTGTGCTTTCATGCAGAGGAACTGAAAAAAAAGAAGTGACGTTTTCACTTTTTAGACGTTTTAGATCACTGAAATGTTTTCTGGTGCCAGTTGTCTCCACAGATCTAAGGTAAAATGCCGCCACACAACATCAAAAAATAGACAGAGTCATGCTGGAAACATCACCAACAGCTGCTTTTACCTGTGGTACAATATATCAAAGCACATTTTTTTCCTTTAATGGCTGACATTTACAACCCGTAGTATTAGTCCATTGCTTCAGGAATGATAGTTAGCATAACATCTCTATCCTTTCGTCTCACCACCACAGAGAATGCGGCGCCAGTGTGGACGGCCTCGCTCACTTCCTTCGTGGTCTGAATGGGCTGTCCATTGATGCCGATGATTACGTCGTGATCAATCATGCCAGCGCTGCGGAGAAAACAATGGCATACATTACTTACACATAAAGCCTTACATAAAGAGTCCCAACCTGTGTGGGTGCATCTTACACCCCTCTGGAAAACACCAAGCTCAGAGAGGTGGGGCGGGGCAAGACCTCCTGTGTGAGGTTCCTTCTGCCTGAAGGCAAGGCAAGACAAGACAAGCTTATTTGTGTGGCACATTTCAACAATAAGGTATGAAGCCCCCACCTTAAAATAAAAGATCAAGAATATGTTTGCACTGTCACTTTTAATGACAGCCTCCTCATTTACATAGTGAAGAAGAAATTAATTTTGTTTGGACACTTGATTTTTTTGCATCTGAAAAATTTGAACCCAACTCAATGCTCAACAATGCATTAGTGAGCTCTCGCTGCTTGACTGGATATTGGTTCACACCCAAATAGATTTTGCCTTAGCAATCCTGCAACTGTGTGCAGTATTAATTATTCATCAGGACAACTAATACTAAATGTTCATGATGCTTGGGACTTTTTATATTCTGAATTCACTGAAGTTATATGTTACATGCTCTCATGACAACTACAAAAGTCAAGGGAAGGTAAGGCATCTTCCCTGGTTAACTTCAGATCCTAAAAGTATTTTCAGGCAGAGGGGTAATTCATGGGCCACATTTCGAAAGTGCAATGGTCCTGCTGATGGAAAACTACAGACAGTTGAGAAATACAAGCAAAACTATGACCAGAAATGTCACCTCATCAGATAAGACCTAACAGTGTTATATTGCATGATCCACTTTTAGTTTCTCTAACCCTAACCCTAACCCTAATCAGCATTACTCTTCGGTCTGTTCTGCCATGATGCCTGATCCTTCTGTTGGTGGTGATTTTAACAATATACTGTCTCGTCACAGCTGTCGAGGTCCAGGTTACCATTAAGGATTTAAAAGTGAGTAGTGGTCCTGGTTAGATGGCACTGACACCAAATTTCTCAAATTATCGTGCCACATTTGTATGCAGCCTCTTTGTGATCTTTATGTCTATCTAATTGTAAAATACCTGCCATGTGGAAAAGTTTACATATCACTGCACTAAATACAGCAAAATACGTTGTCATTGACTGGTATTGCTGTCAGTGGTTAACCTGGCTAGAACTGGTTTTCTGACTTCTAAACTGGAAAGGCACAAACTTGGGTGTGATGTCACTCCCATCTCTGACTTCCGACTTCTGAAGTAAATGTAACACAGCTTATTTGCTCTGAATCTAATTAAAGTAATTTAACAGGTACAATTTTAAATGATTTGACCAAGATTTTTGATCTGGTTGACCGCTACTTGTGTTAGATAAACTTAACTCTATAAGTCTATCATGTAATGCTTTACGTTGACTCAATTCCTATCTTCATAACAGAAAATTATGTGTTGTCATACAAAAATGAGGTGTGCCTCAAGGCTCAACTCTTGATCCACTTCTCTTTTCCATTATTATTAATGACATCTCTTGGATTTATTGTGAATGTTATGTTCGACTTTACGCGGATGACACAGTAATATACACTTCTAAAACTCATTCATTTCAGATTGAATCAGCTTTGCAGTCTGACTTTAATATCATACAATGTTGGCTCACAGCTAATAACATACTAATTAATAAAACTAAATCTCACACTATAATTTTCTGTACTTGCCAAAGCATTAAATCAAAACCTAAAGCTTATTCATGTGTCATTGCCTGTCTTTATGGTACACCGCTGCAAAGAGTTAAACACATCAAGTACGTGGGCCTATGGCTCGACTCTGAACTTTCATTTGAGTGCCATATCAATCATATTGTGAATAAAATAAACTTCTGTAGGTGTTCTTTACTGATCCTGATCCAATTGTTTTCCCTTTACTGTTAGAAAGAAGATTGCCTCACAACTCATTTTACCAATATTGGATTATGCTAATGTTGTATATCAGGCTGCATCCAAAACTAATCTTCTTCCTCTCAATAGTTTATAATCGCCTATGCAGATTTGCTCTTGGTTGTCCTTTCATAACTCATCATTGTACAATATATAAAACTCTTAATGGGCCTGCTCCCATCATAGGAAAACATTGCCTGCAGTTCATTTTTAAATGTGTACATTTCAAGTACACTCACTATCTATTATGGTACCTTTCACCTCCAATTATCAATTGAGAAACTCTATACAGCTCTTTTTTCTGTTCCTGTGATCTTTAAGTGTATAGCTAAGAAAGCCGTTATGTTTAAAGCTCCATCTTATTGGAATAATCAACCTGATTTTGTATGTCGTATTTGATACTTTGTACTGTCTTTCTGTCTGTCATATTTGGTATCATTTATTGATCTTTTAGTTATTTAGCTTTCTGTTAAATGGTTTTTCTAATTGTGCTTGGTGTTATTTAGGACAACCTTGGGAGAGATGGTACCTCTCTCTCATCTCAAATGGTTATTCCTAATAAATAATTTACAACATCTTTCAAAAAAGCCTGTTGGCAGAACATCAAGACAGCAGGAGGTGGATTTCAGATGTTGTGTATGTGTTATACTATTTGATTGCAAGTGGGCGCTTGTCTAATTTTCTAAATTTTGTCAATGAAGAAGGATAAAAAATCATTGTAGGCCCTGATGGATAGAAGTTCAGGGTTTGTTAGCCTGTCAACAGTAGCAAACAAGCATGATGATGTCAGAGAAAACAGACCACGTTGCAGTCCTCAGTTCCAAATAAGTCTCTATTTATAGATGCCATAATGAACATGGAGGTTTGTTTTTCACCAGCTTTTCCACACTTTCTTTTTTCTCATCTGATCAGTGTGGCACTTCTCTGTGGAGATCTTTCCTTGCCAGAAACCACCTTCACCTTAGTGGTGCAATGGCGTCAATAGCATCTGTAATTTTAGAACTGAAATGATCTACAAGCGTATTGACTGTGACCAAAGAGAGGGCAGGTGTGGAAGAGAAAGACTGAGTAAATATTTCACTGATATTTCAGTGATATACTGTTTTGTTTGAACATGTAATAGACACAAGACGAATTAGAGAGGGCAACATCAGTCACCACAACCTTGAAATGTTCACTCATAAAACTGAAGCTGGGAGAGGTTGACACAATCAGAACAGCTGCAATGTTTCAATTAAAAACATAAAATCAAAATTGTGCTTGACAATAAAATCAATGATTAAAAATGTTTTTCCTACCAACAAGTTTCAAAAAAGCTAGATTCAGCGAGTTAAAAGTATTATCTGCTTGATTTTTAGCAACAGACTGTGGCTGACGAGGAATTGATGCACATTTTTTTAAGTGCAGACCTGGTTGGATGCTTCCTCTTTCTTAGTAGTATCAACATTATTTTTTATTACCTATCAAGACAGGAACTGAGAACACTCTTGGCACACTGAGCTACGGCTTTTCCTCCGAATATTAGTGAGTGCCTAAACATGCTCTCACTTTGCCCCAGGCAACATTTTCCAACAAAAAAACACCTCACTAGTTTAGTATCATACCTTGAAGCACGCACCAATGGGAGAAGAGGAATGTGTTTATTTTTTTAACAATGTAAAAAAAACATCTTTACTGCAAGATATAAAGGTTTGGTTGACTTTGGTGACTGAAACTGGCATGTGTTTGTACCAGTGACAGTTGTACAGTTTATGCAAGAGAGGAAATCCAATATAAAACAATGCATTAATCAATAATTCCTTTCTTAACAATGACCCAAATGACTGTAATGTCCATATATTTCTTCACTGTGATAAACCTATGTGAATTACCACCCAACTGAAACAGAAATCCTCCTTTTGTTTGGGTTTCATTGAAAACGTTGTGATAGAGCCAAAATTAGTGACTTGCTGGTGAACATAGTGGCGTATTAAGAAACTAAAGAGTCAGATTGAGAAGAATGGAGACCAAAATAGACCTAAATATATATATATATATATATATATATATATATCAGGTGGGCAGAGTTATAAATGTTGGATGAGTAAATAGACAAAAGTCTGCCAACATGTTTTTCTTTACCATTCATGAGTTGATACTATGTCAGAGGTTGTGCTTTCAGCTTGTTTCACTTTGCCCAGTAAAGAGATGTAGCCTTAAGCAATAATATGAATGTGTTCTTGTTTTAAAGTAGTTAAGCACAGTGGATTTATTAGAGCTTTTTCATTCTGAGTAAAGCTGCCTGCTACTGTTGCTCATGAGAGCAGCGAGAGTGAACCGAAACAGTAAAGTTTCAAAGCTAAAGATGCTTCAAAGCTCCGTAGAGCTGAGGGCAACTACTGAGTCTGATTATTCTCGTCTCCCCTCACTTTACATGTAGTCATTTGATCTGCTGAGATCAGTTAAGGTGAGGACCGTTCCATCATATGAGAGGTGGGTCTAATTTCCAGTCTAAACATGTTTTTCTTTTCTTATATCAATAACATACCATATGGTGTTATATTTTGCACTTATTTCTGAAAGTGCAGAGATTGTATCTTGACTCTTACCTGGATGCAGCTGATCCAGGGATTACCTCATAAATGTAAACCCCCGAGCTCACATCTGGAAATTCACTCTGTTGTGACTTTAGATCTCTGATCAAACTGGAGAAACACAAAAGGAAAATGGATTACAGAAATGTAGAAACTGTAATCTTGACATTTGAATTAATTTTACCTCTCACCCAAACTCTGCTGTTAATGCATATCTAACAATTAAAATAAAAATTAAAGCAAAGAATGAAATGCCTAACAATTTTGATTGATGGAATATAAGTACAATTCAAGGTTGAAACATCACTCATGAAGTGTGCAAGTTACTAAATGAAGCAATAATTCACATTTTCTGAAATATGCTTGTTTTCTTTCTTTTCATGAGTTTTATGAGAAGATGGATATCACTCTCTTAAATGACTGTGGTATTAAAAATATCATCTAACTCTCAGCAGGAAAGCAAGTATATATCTCAAGATGTGATTTTCTAATAGCTGCCTTATTATTTACCAATGCACAAGTGTTTATTAAAATGTATGTATGTCTTCAAACTAAATGTACATGTTCTGGAATTGAGCTCTTATGTTATTTACTCACGATGAGGAAAGCTGCAGCATCCGCACGCCCATATATTTCTTCTTTTGTGCTGCATTTCCTGAAAGCAAATGACCACATGCAGGAATATGATCATCATGTATCTAGTTGCTGTGATAAAACCAGAAGCAGTGGTTAAACATGAGATCCTGCTCACCATTAACTTGTCTGTTGTGGGATTCAGCAAGGAACTGACGTATTCTGTCCGCAGGAATTGCAAAAGAAATTCCTGCCGTCACTTTTAGGGTATTTATGCCAATGACATCTCCATCCTGTTAAACACAGAGTGGAAGGAGAGCCGTGAGACTGCTGTGAGTGTTCCATATTCATAGAGAAAGGAAAAAGCAGACCCTAACCCTGCCTCATTTTCTTCCAGTGCTCATAACATCAGTCTTAAGTCTATTATCTGTTACTTTCATTAACCAAAAAACCTCCAAAAACAACAGTGGTTATTGTAGTAACCTATCCATGTTTTCACAGTGAAGCACAATTTATCAAATATACCGTATGGAAAGTGTTCTCCTTTAGAATGAACTGCATTTTTAGGGAGCAGAAGCTGGAGGCAGTAACCTTGATAAATGAATGTACCATCTGTATGATTCTATTCTGCAGTAACAATGCAAAGGCCTCTATAATCAGGTCTTGTGCTAAAATACTGCGAGGGAGGCTTAATCTCAAACCTGAGGGAGCAGACTGGAGGCTGTGGGTATTAAATAAAACAAAATGATGACCTTAGTCCTCGCTGTCATAAATAAAACAAGAACCATCACCTACATAGCGGAGAGCATAACGAATATGCAAATGTCATGCTCTGCTGCACCATGCTTGTGGAGCAGCCTTTCTAACCATCTGAGATCAACACAGACCCAAGGCTCTTTCAAAAAAGGCCCAAAAACTCTATTCAGGAGGGTTTTTCATCTTATTACTATTTTCTTTATGTTGTGTGTTCTGTGTTTGTACTGCAGCACTTTGAGTGTCACTTTGAATCCCTTTATGCAAGATACAGTACACTAAATCCTCTTACCAAGTTGACAAGTGGACCACCAGAGTTGCCATACTGTGAATAAACAGAGCAACAAAAGAATTTTACTTACTCATTGTTGAATGAGAACAAAAAATGTCTGGATAGATCAAATGAAATGCAGAGTCAAGAAAGACAAAAGCATTGGTGTCACTGACATTAATGATGGCGTCAGTTTGGATGTAGTCCATGTCAGAGTCCTTGAAGCCAAGCTCCATGCCGTTGCGGTGGGCAGTGCTGATAATGCCGGTGGTGACTGTGTTCTGCAGGGAAAAGGGACTACCCACAGCTACCACAAACTCGCCAGGACGCAGGTCTGAGGACTGGCCAAGATGCAGGATAGGCAGGGGAGTCTGCAACAAAGAGCACACATAAGCCAGAAGATATGAGGGGTAACATAAGGTAAGAAATGCAAGCAAATATGTTATTCTGGGATCATTGAAGGTTAATTAGCTTACCTTGACACATTAACTATAGGTTGGTATAGATGAAATACAAGGTCAGCAAGACCACATATACCCAGCCAGTAGGCCCCACATGGGTTAAATGTGGGCTACTGAGTGGGCATGGGCCTGACCTGGGCAAATTTTGCAGGTTTCAGTAACATGGGCCCCACATGAGAACCCCACATGGGATGACAGGATGAGCCCCATAAGGGATGTAAGTGGGCTAAGCGGGCATGGGCATAAACAGGGCAAATTGTATTAGCCCCATATTGTTTCAGTAACATGGGTCCCACATGTGAAGCCCATGTGGGCTGGCTAAATGGATCCCACTTAGACCCCACACGGGCAAACATATGGGGCCTACATGGGTCTCACTCAGTTGGGCCCCACCTGAAACCCAATCAGAGCCCACTTGAAGCCCATGTGGGCAAACACAGGTGGGACCACCATAGAAACTGCAGACAAATCCACTTGAGACCCATATTTGCAGTCCAAATTGAACCCTTATGGGGCCCACATGGACATTCTTCCTTCTGCTTAATGAGACTTAATAATTGATAGCAGATGTCTTTTTGTTAACCAGAAGTACTGTTCTGCTTTCACAGTAGATTAAACTCAGATTTTCATAATAAAAACAGTCGTTGAGTACAGTTTTATGATGTACAAAAAAAGCCAACATTTGGGTGACCAGAAACAACAATGCTTGTTGTTAAAATGCTTAAAACAACTTATTCTGACGAGGAAGACCATGTAATATAGTTGTGAGCTCTGGAAAAGTAAGTAATTTGACCCAGAGTTGGGATTTGTTCTTTTAAATTGCAAATACCAAGGTCAAGAGTGAACATTGATTCTTTTAAGGCAATATAGACGAGAGGTACTTAAAATGCCATGAAATGGCAGCTACTGAGCTTGCATGTCTACATATCTATCACCATGACAACTGAGCAAACCGACCATGTGATCCAGTTGAAAGCTCTGCAACCATGACTTGGGATTGTTTTGTCAAAAGACATATGCTTACCTGACAAGCAACCATTTGTGGTATGAATAACTGTCCCCTCTAAGAAAGGAAGTAGTGTGATATTGTTATATCAATGCAGAATCTCTATAGGAAGGAGGTCAGGTTGGTTGGGAATACATTGTTTGACCCAACCTTTGATCCCAACCTTAATCAAGTAGTTTTAATTGGATTAAGATCTGAAAATGCCTTTTACAAATGTTTTTGTATAGGTTGTTTCAGAAGGTATGGACAGACAACCTGGGTAAGACCTCAGTGTACTCTTTTTGTACTATACTTAATGTCTGAGATCAGAAAGTGAAATGTTATTGTATAAAGCAGATACCTTATGTTACTGTTTTTGATATGGTATCAGTCATCCAGGTCATGGTTTATCCAGTCTTGTGATACCAGGCAATTGGATATCTCCACCTACTGAAGTCTAGGATTTCTAAATGCATGCTAGTTGATTGAATGGCAGTGAGAACAACTGTTAACAAACCTACAAACCTACACACCCTTACATTTCATCAAGGACCTGCCTTACCAAACATTATGCAGTATGCAGTCACCATAGCAAACTGCATGTCACTGCCCTAATATGAAGGACTGCTCTGAAGACTTTGGATTGATTCTGCAATGCATTAAAAAAAAAATGACTCTCTCATTGTCTCCACCCAGTTTTAACAACGAAACCACGGAGATAATCCTCTCTAAGACCGAAGCAAGAGACTGACCTCTGAGCCTATAGTATATCTAAAAGTATGAGGATGACAATTTGGAAATAAAGGAAATCTTTTGGATAAGAGGTAAAGCATCTTCAAGAATCTAAGTTAAGTACTTGAAGGATTTATCACTATAAACGTTGACTCTTAAAACAGTTTATTTTGCCCTGTTCATTAGTAAGGTTTACTTTCATCAGTGACATTATTTCTGTTAACAGCTCTGAATCTTAGAAATTATTGTGACACTTTAATTAGAATTCTGTTTTTTGTGTACCTGACCTGAATATTATATCATTTTCTAACAAGCCATGAGGACAGGTATACCTACTAACCTTTTGCTGTTAAAAGAAAACAATTTCTGGTTTATAACAGTTTGAATAAAGTCACTGGTATTGATTGCAGGTTCTCTACTTGAAACTTTATGTTCCTGAGACAAGCTCTATGTTGGAAATGCGTGCGTGTTTCCTTTATAAGCTTCATTCTATATGATTTTATCATGGGATTTGTTCAGTAAACCAAACTACACTTAGCCTCTCTAATACTAGGCTGAAACCGTTTACGTGTGGGGTAGGTTGGACAGTAATGCTCGGCCGAATTTATAGCCACATCTCCTGGGGCATGGAGCCTCATGTCAAGACAAATGTGCCTTTTAGGCAATCTTAAGAACCCCCTATACCAGGAATGTAACACATAGAGATATAGCCCTGTACAGCTGTCACTGCTCCCAGGCTGTTTTAAGACAAATTCCTTCACCTTTACAGCAGTCAAAGACAGAGAGACTCCTCTGGTTTACTTCTTGTGATCTAGACATATTCTTGTATTCAGATCAGTACTAAAAATGCTAATCATCTGCTTCATGCTGAGTGGAGTCTGACTGAAGTGGTTGGAAGTAGGGCCCATTCTACCATACAAAGCAGCTGGTTGTATAAGAGCATGTCTGAGCAGTGACATGTTTTATTCACAAGCACTGTTGCAAATACACAAAAAATAGCTGTGGCTTTGAATTTACTAGACATGACCAAATACACCCCCCCCCCCCCCCCCGGGGAATATCAGATGACAAAATGACCGTGTTAAGGAATAGTCTAATTCTGGTGGCCCTGGTGATGACTTTCTCCATGGAATATCTGCCCCACTTTCTGTGCAGGATTAAAAGACTTTGATGTTAGCCACTGATGACAAGCTGCCAGGCCAGAGGAAATTACAAGACAGAATTTAGACTCAGGCCCTTGGGGAGGTGAGTGAAAACACTGGTCACTCACGTCTGTCTCAATTTTGATGAGTGCAATGTCCATCTTCTGGTCCACGTCCTTGACTGTAGCGTCGTACTGGAAACCACTTTTCAGTTCTACTTTGATCCGCTGCTTGTTGTTGAGTACGTGGGCATTAGTGACGATCCAGCCATCTTCTGATACAATAAACCCAGAACCACTCGACACAGAGACCTCCTCATTGGAAAATGGCACTCTGGCAAGAGTGAGAAGAGAATTGTAAAATAAAAAGATAGTTTTAGATTCATAGAGACACACTGACACTTCTAATTTTCTAGCTTTGCTTAGTTTTACCTTTGGAAAAGGTCAAGATGCACCACAGCTGGAACAATTTTGTCCACCACATCTGCAATGAAGTTGAATTTGTAGCGCATGCTTCCTGGATGTTGCAGTCCTTTGAGGACACACAAAGACAAAGACAATAAGTTTCACATGATTAAAAAAAACAACGACTTATTAGCCACACTTGCAGCATTGCTCTAGGAATGACAGTGTTGATGGGCTGTCGGTCCAGACCGAAATATCTCAACATGTATAATGGATTACTATGATGTTTTGCAAACATGGAGGATTAATGCTAATGACTTTGGTTATCCCCTCACTTTTCCTGTGCACCACCAGGAGATTAAATATCTCTACAACTTTGACCATTGAGTAAGTAAGATAAGATGGTAAATGCTAACATCGACATGCTAGCTTGTTCACAAAGACAATCCTAGCATGCTGATGTTTAACAAGTATTTACCGTGTTGACCATCTTAGTTTAACATGTATCATGCTAAATCAAACACAAAGCACAGCTGAGGCTAATGAAAATGTTATCAATTTTGCAGGTATGTGGACAAATTAACATTTTGACCAGCTGGATAAAAGTAACAGGTTCACTTAAGTCCTAGCAATTCATCATAGCAATAGTTGTTTTTGGATATTTCACAATACAGCATTCAAGGATGATTTTGTCATACAAGCCCATGTGAGATTCATTTAATTGCATGCATGAAACTATTTATTCAGAATATCGTTGGGTGGAGTGACAAAATTTGGTACAGACATCCATGTTTCGAAGATGATGCTCCTTGATGATTTTGGGGGACTTTTAATCAAGTACCACCTTGAGTTTACCATTTTTTGGATTATAACATTTATTAAAAGCACACCTGGCATTTTGCATAATTTTTATTGTCAGTTTGCCATTTGTCATTAACTCATTTCACAGCCTGCTATTGCCTTCCAACCATTCAATAGTTTTCTGTCTCTCCCACCTGCAGCTATTACCAAACTCCCATCTGCATACCTGTCACCAATCCCCTAATCAGCTCCCTAGCATGTAGACTGGCCACTTTCCCTCATCTTCCCACCAAAGTGTGTGTTGTGTTATCATCTGGCCTTCTTTCTACTTGTTCCTGCCTGCTTGTTACAACTGTCTTTAGACCTTTTCCTGCCTACCTTATCCCTTTGCTTTGTTTGCCTGACCACCCACTGATAAACTACAAACACAGCTAACTTTGCTTTAAATTAAACTGCTTGTCTGTTAGTCATTTGTTTGAGTCCATTGTCTGCAAGACTGGTTTACAGAGCAGCTAATTTTTAGACTGATTAACTCAATGTGGATAGACTTTTTAATCTATTGTTCCTGCCTTGTCACTTTAAAATCTAGAATATATTGATTAGATGTGTACTTGGCGTAGATGCAAAAGAAAATACCAAAGTTAAATGGATAATTATCCATTCATTTCCTACAATGAGTAAAGACTTAACTCACTACCTCTCAGGCAAGTAGTGGCACATCATTGCTTTCTGGGTAATGGTTTCACTGAAATCATGGACTAAGTTGTATAAATAAACACAGATCAGATTATAGACCTCATGCTAAACCACCTATTTGTCTCTGCTGCCCATCCAACACATTCTTTCTATATTTGTTGTTTTTCCTAAAAGAGTAACTGGAAGGTCAGTCTTCAAACAGTTGGCTTGTACAGTTAGAGTTTCACTAAAACTGCAACCTGCTGTAGACACCTGTGTTGTACCACCTCAGGGCAGCGCAATCTCCCTCCTGATAATGTTTCACGTGATCCCTCTCCAGAAGCCCCCACATTTTCTCTGACTGATGTTGTGTTTACAAAACTGCATGAATAAACTTGTCAATGCAGAAACAGCCTTATATGCAAATGACATTGTTTCTATTGCCAAGAGCTACTTTGGCAGTACACCAACTATTCTTGCCCGTCAGAGAACTCGACTAACAAATCAACAATATCCTCTCCATTGGCAGGAGATCCTGTAGCTCTCTCTATCCTCTCAATTACAGTGTGCGGCCATGCCAGCTTGTACAATTGTGTACAACCCATCAGATGAATCCCACTTATACTCGCCGTGTCATCTAATCTGTTATTGAGGCTCCAAATTAAAAAAAAAAAAATGCAAATCTGCTTGTAGGATGCCAACCAGATTCCAGAAAGATTCACATTAGTTTCCATGACAGATGTGCATCATTACAAATGGATACCATGTTTTGTCCCAGAGAGCACCCTCTTAGTTGTGATATCTTGAGAAATTTGTTTTACTGCATTCACCAACCCGTTCAAGCCATCTCTACCAACCGGTCATGAAGAGGGGCCTTTCACGGTGGACTAACCATAGTTGTTGTTGCTGAAGTTTAATGCCAGGTAGTTTAAAATGACATTGGTCCATTACTGAAATAGCTCACACAAACAACTGTTGGATGGATTGCTATAAAAATTTTGTACAGACATTTACAGTGCCCAGAGGATGAATCTTGATTGCTTTAGTGATCCCTTGACTTTTCCTCAAGTGCCCCCAGCAGGGTTACATTTGAGGTGAAATGTTTTGTCAAATATTAGATAGACATGTGTCCTCCTTAGGGTAAATTTGATTAACTTTGTAGATCCCTTAGCTTTCCATCTTCCATGTAGGAAATGGTCATTTCTTTTATTTAAACAGCAACATAACTAATTCCAATTGAACCCTGTCTCGTGGAAATTGTGTTTCTATACTAGGTCAGTTTATTTGATGTTATAATGTAATTACATTCAGCATGATCTAGACAGCATTATGTTTCCTATGTATTTCCTGTTGAAAGTTAATAGTATATCAATGTAATTTCTAGAAGGCAGTTCTGTCCCATCAGCTTCAGCTGTACATTTGTGTGTAGTGCTAATTAGCAAACGTTAGCATGCTGAAACCATAGATTGACATCTCAACCATTTGCTCAAGGCTCATTTAAAAAGAGATTCATGTAACTGAATAGAAACATGATGTTTTCCCAGCAACCTCAAACAGAGTGAAGTAGTTAAAAATAAGTTTACTTAAGAGGTAACCAAAAGCCCAATTCAATCATTTTTCAAAGAGTATTTTAGATAAAAGAGAGATTTTGCTTCGACCCCAGAAGAGGCCAAGCACCTAAATAAAACTAGAATATGCTGAATTGCAACATAAGTACAGTTTTCCAGGGCTTTAACAAAACAGCCGAATCAGCCGAGGCTTTCAATATAATTAAGTAGTGAAAGCAGATATCAAACACAATGTTTACGAGCTTTTTGAGAAGATTGAAAATGAACACATGACCCTCTGTATGCAATCACAATAACTCAAATAACAGAAATAAACAAAACAGCCAATAAGGAAAGTGATCAGCTGTTCAAGGAGTCTCTGTTCTGTATTATGGTAGATGCAGGATAGTGTGCATTAGCTATAGGATGCTCTTTCTCTCTCACACACACACACAGAGAGACACACACATATCTTGCATCAAGCAGACAGAGAAGCTGAAGATATGTCACCATGTTTGACTTGTCTGTTCCTGATCACCGTGGTGACTGAGCAGGAGTAAAAGGTGATGAAATGTACTGACAGGCCTTTTTCACACTGCTATCTGCAAGTCACACAGCCACATTGTCCTGATTTGACCTTCTCTGCACTGGTAGTATGGGAGAGATTTTCTCATTTGAAGATAACTATTGTGTCTTGAAATTTCTTACACCCCTTGTATCTAGGTAGTTTAGGTTGTATCCATTCCTCCACTCAATACAATGTGAGTGAATGGCATTTTGTTTGTTGTGATCCGCCCAGATTTCAGTGGAACTGCTCTCTACCAAAGAACCCCCCCCATAAAAATGGTTTTGATTGGCGCTATTTCAATAGAAAGTACTTCCACTGAAAACAGTTCACAGTGTATCTATCAACTCCCTGGAAACAAGAACACACAAAGGGTAAATGAGGAAGTATGTTTTTCGTCAAAATTTGGGTAAACAGACCCTTTAACGTTAAATCTGATGCAAGTTTTGGCAGATTTCGGTGAGACCACTGCTGTGGCTTGTTATCAGCGTGTATTCTGTTGGGAACCCATTAAAAGAACATAAACCAACCACCATGTTAAACTAGAAATACACACATTATGTAACAATAAGTAGTATCAGTATTATGCCAGCTCAGTGGTAGCAGCTGTTGGTACATGATGATTTGCAGTCTTGGGGTTTTACTGTGGGACGTCATTGTAAATAACATATGTGTTAGGTTACGTTTGTGTAAGTAGACAGCTGGTTTTTGGTTTGATTTACATAAATGTTGAATAATTGATTACAATTGAATAGAATAGCATAGAAATAGTAACAGTGGTTACACAGTAGATACATTTAAAACTGTAGAGATGTCTGAAGAAAATCTTTCATCAGCATTCTGTGTTGTTTCTGAGCCTGACTGTCTTTTCATTGGTTTAACCCCCAACTCTCCAACTTTTAGGGCTGGACAATTAATCGAAAAATAAACGAAACCGACATTTAGAAACTCTAATCGACTTAATCTTGCTCATGTCAATTATTGCCATGACAGCAGAGGTTGCATATCTTTAAGGAATTTGAAAACTTGTCTCCAGTGATCATTTGAACCCAAACCATGATCTTTACATTGTTCTAATCAAGTAAACTAGACATTAACCACAGCGTCACACCTTCAAACATCTTTATTTTCACTTCCTAAAGATACTCATGTGTGAGGGCAGCAGTGGAAAATACTAAACAAGAGAAACATCATCAAGGGTGGACATAATCGTTTCGAGGTTAATCGTAATTAATCGTGATTTTAATTTTTTGCTATAATCACCCAGCCCTACCAACTTTACACCCTATCAATGATGATTTTTATGTTTTGCATCCAATGCCAACTTTTTAAAAAAAAATCTCACTTTCTTCAATATGTGAACATGGCAACTGTATGGTGAATAAACTATGGTTAGACTTGATTAAGGCTACCAAACATTGGGGCACTCTACCTTCTGCTCTGGCACATGCTTTATTTGAAAGACAGATAGGAAATATAACCCTTCCTTGTAAAGAATTGAAACAATGGTCACGTGCAACCTGGCTACATATTAATATCTAAACTTTTCAACCAAAAATATCCTTGTTTTAGTCTACTTCAACTCCTGAAGTAGAGTTTGCTGCATGAATGGAATTTAGAGATTATGAATGCACACTTTTGGTTTTCCCAAGTGGCTAAAGCAATCCCCATAACACTCTAGTTGGTTGTGATAGACAAAAACATGCATTTTTTATTAAGCTGCACCTATGATTAAAACAAGACCATACACCAGTCTTCCTCACAATAAATTGCTCACTCATATTACTTTTCTTTTTCATGGCGATGCATTGTGAGTATGTCATATCAATGCAGCAGTGGGGTAATTGGGGTGGTACCCTACTGCAGAGCCCATTTGTACAACTATCTCCATTTACAATCCAACTCTAATGTTCCTTGACAGAAATCATGTAATGCTCAGTGACCAGAAACACCAGAACTTTCAGTGAACATATGGCGTACATTTAATTAGCTGGGTTTCTATACTCTACTTTAGGATTTCAAAATGTACAGAAATGATTACATGGTCACATCCTGGCCTATAGTTTTCCTATGACTGCTATGACTAGTAACCATGCTTTATTAAAAAGCATCTCTGCAGCCTTTTTGCATACCTGCTTGTATAGGAAAGCAGTAAAAGGCGTAACACATGATGAATTCTTTCTCCTCGATGTTTGACGATGATAAGAAACTTCACATTATGAAAATGAATAGGACAGGACAGGAAAATGAAGAGGATATATTTGCACAGCAGTGTGTTGCAGGAATCCCCTCAGGAGAATTAAACACCATCACCGGAGAATTTGTGACTGCATTTTGTCTTGTTACTCATTCTGAGCATGAATATGCAGAGGACTGGAGGCGCACTAACTCAAGCTTTCCGCAGAGATACATATTCTAGATATATATCATTCTCATCCAGTTTTACACAGTCTACAGAATGTCTTATTAGCTTCTTGAGTCAAATTGGATAGCACAGGTGATGATGAGTGTTCTGCAGGGGGGTTTTCAAGTGGCACACACTGAGGAAATACAATAGTCTATGTCATATTTAACTCTTAATCTGTGTGGGGAATGTTTACATAGTGATGCTTTTACAGAAACACCGTTCATTCAGTCCTGGGTCTTGACGCAGTGTGTTTGGTCACAGAGGAGCATCGCTGGATTTTAAAGGCACTCTGATCATTAAGTGTTGTACTTTTATGAGTTTAGGAGGACTCACAAGAGACAGATTTTTTTTAAAGTTAAAAATAAATATATACATTTAAAAAAACACCCCCCCCCCAACAAAAACAAACAAAAACAAAACAAAACAAAACAGCCTGAGTTTTAGCCTCTCATATGGACCAAGCTCCTAAAACACTGGATCCTACATTTCCCATAATGCCCTAACCCTAACCCTAACCCACACAAACATCCATGTCTATCAGACTTCACACCCTGACAAAATGTATAGTGACATTTCAGGAGTTACTTTCTAAGGCTTGACAAAGCTCCTCCAGAGTCACAGATGCTCCACTCTGAGACTTTTTTGTAACTCACACAGGATCAACACAATCTATCAGCTAGCACTCGACGTAGTAAAAAAATGTTATAGCCGCTGGTGTTTACTAAGTTTCAGGAGTGGCAATCAGATAATTTTGCCCTCAGAATTGTTTTACTACTGTGTGGAGGCCCAACAGTTTGGATTGGAATGATGAACTGATAACAAAGCCCGGAGGTAAAGTACGCTGCTCTCCGTGTCTTTCATTTTTCCATGTGCAGAGGCTAACTTTTCTTCTGATGACTCTGTGACTGAGTAGAGTCGTTTGACTTGAGTGCAGCCGTCATGGAGGGGGGGGGGGGGGCATTCGCGGGCCAAACCCCGCCAAATGAGTTATTGCACCCCAACCAACCCCCTTGCACACCAAGCCATGTAGCGTTGTGTTTTATTCATTTATATTTATCATATTTATGTCATACTTAGGTCTTTTTTAAATCACGACTTTTATCCAGGCCTATTCATTTTAGATTGTTATTTACTCATCTCAATTTACACTATTTTTTCTTGTCTTTTAAGGTAAACAATATCACTTTCACACTTTCACACTTGTATTATCAAAAAGGGATTCTTTTTGCTAAATATTTTTGTAAAATGAAATCATTAAAAAAAATACAAGATAAGGAGAAAACACACATCTGTTGGTCATATATGTGTATGGTCAAATTTGGGGAGGTATGCATATTGGTTCAATTTGTTGTTATTACATCAAGATAAGTACATACAGTGAGAAAGTCAGATGCTGTTAATACTTGTGAGAGAAAGATAATGAATTTAACCAATTATCTATGTTTAGTATCACAACTGGCAGCATTTCGGCAGTCCAGCACCAACCAGAGGTCTCTGACACTAGGCACCTTTGTGATTGTGGGCTTCCTTAACTGGAAAAATACTGTGAAGAGAAAGAGAGAGGGAGAGAGCAGGGATTTCATACACATAAATCTTCAAAGTAGCACCTCTCATGTTGTGAACTGGAGCGGGAGAGGCGTGTCAATACTGGAAAGGAGATTTCAACACTTGTCAATGCAGACCGGCTACGAAAGGACAGGTATTACATTTGCTCTCTGAGATTTGTGGTGGAAAACCAGTGAAAACCAGCTGCCTTTACAAGGGAAGATGGAGAGTTTTTGATAACATGTCTGTGTGTGTGTGTGTGTGTGTGTGTGTGTGTGTGTGTGTGTGTGTGTGTGTGTGTGTGTGTGTGAGAGAAACCCCAGACTGGGTTTGCCCATAGGTTATATTATGTGCAGTGTGCGTGTGTGTGTGTGAAAGAGTGTTGGTTGTTGATGACAAATTCATATTATCAAGCATTTACATCACAGATTGAGTCCATGAGCTGACGCTGACTCCTCTCGCCTCTTTCCAGTCATTTTGCCTGTGCACAATATGACCAAAAACTGAGTCATTGGGGCTGAATCCTACAGGGGTACCTCTACTGCATTACCCCTCTTCCTGCCAGTAATAACCACGGTAACCCAGTCAGCATTCATCTCAACACAGTAAGCACGCAACAATAATTTGATTGTGTGATGGAAACGTTCCAGTGCCCCCCTGACTTTGTGTATGATACACAGAGGATTGGGTCGTGTTTGATGTGCAGCTGTTTTAATACCTGTGCAGACAAATGGATGAATTTTGGTATCCCATAAATGGAAATGAACTGCACACAATTGACTTGGCTAGAAGCCTGGGTAAAGGATATGCAGCCAGGTACCTGAAGCCCTGGCACACAGCTGTCAATAAATACACAGCACCAGAGCATGAGTGAGAAAAAGAGGACCTACACAGTCAATAATAAGATGTTTAAATGGCTGGAGAGGGATATAACTGACAGGGGTGGCATGTCTTGATTTAAGATGTGACATCTTTTTTTAACACAGGTCATAATAAATGTGTTTAAATACACAGAGGAACCACAGTGAATGGAAGCATAACTTTCACAAACTCCACAGGGTACATTTTTAGTAAAACTAGCAAAATACCACAATGTAATGTAATTGTCTTACAAGTAAAAGTCATACATCCAAAATTGTTCTATTATATTCAAAAGATACATTAAGTACTATCTGTTAAATGTATTTAAAGTATGGAAAGTGAATGTCTAATTATGGAGTGGCCTGTCATATACTTCTAGGTAAATGTAACTATATTTCATAAAGTCAGCTCCTGTAAGTTACAGTAAACATAGTGATGTAAAAGGTATTCAAATTGTCTTCAGATATACAGAAAAGTAGAAGTATAAAGTAGGAGACAATGGAAATACAAGTACAGGTGCCTCCAATTTGTACTTAAACACAGTTCTTGGTTAATGTACTCAGTTACATCACTGCCAGAGACACCACAGTGCCACCAAAATGATACCATTACTGTATCACTGCTAGGTCACAATACATGTGTATATATGTAAAAATGAAATAAAAGTGCAAATATGACTTGTGATCATTATTTGTGATATATTTATCATACCAGCTCTTTTAAACCTAATGCATGGTCAGATGTCCTCAGATAAGGGATCATTGGGTCAGTTTAGGTCTATGATCTCAAATGTGTTCATTTCAACTCATTTTAAACTAAAAGTTACATTGTTTTTCATATATCACATAACAATCTAGTAATTCTCATTCTCATTTTTCTCTTCAGTTACAGTCTAGTTTGTATTGGTACTATACTTGGAATGGCAAACGTTGGACATGTCACTTATTTACTTACTAGACTACTTTCTTCAAACTATTTCAGTGTCTCAGCTTGCTTCATAACTACTTGAGAGCAGCAGCAGATGGTGTTCAGCTGACTGGTGTGAGACATGTTCCTGTGCAGCTGGTAGTTTATCAGCTCTTGTAACAAAGATCAGCTGCACACAGATTTGCCATCTTGTTTGTGTGATGATTTTATACCTAACCATAAATACTCTTTTACTTTTTAATTATTTATTATTACTAATTCATTTTTTAATTCATTTTTGCCAAGTCATAATTTTAAGTTGTCAAATTAGGGTGAGCTATTCCACAGTGTTTGCATGTGTCCCATCTCAACTGTAAAGCACCTCCTGTATAAATATAGGCTTTCCCTGGTTGGATATCATTGACCTCAGCCATAGCTGTTAGTAGATAACTACAAGCAGGCACCTTCAGCAATATTTTATTTTTAATCAGATGTGAAGTTTTGTTGTTCACATTTTTGCATAGCACTGTTTGATAACTTTTCATTATAATATATAGATAATATCATTATTACTATACTAATAACTTTACTTATACAGCGCCTTTCAAAATAAAAATACAAAGTGCTTTACAATAAAAACAAATAATGCAAGTAAAAGATCCAAATAGTAAAAATATAATGCAAGTTAAGAAAAAAGCAGTGCGATAAAAGTGAGTCTTATGAAGAGATTTAATATAATATTTGCCTGACTGAGATCTCCAGGCAGGGAGTTCCATAGCTGAGGGGCCCAAACAACAGAGGCCCAGTCCCCTCTGGTAACATGTTGAGATTTTGGAACCAACAGTAGGACCCTGCTGGAGGATCTCAGCCAGTGATCAGGCTCATAAGGAGTCAGCAATTCATAAATATAAACAGGAGCCTGACTTTCCAGTGCTTTAAAAATCAATGAAGGGCAGCAAAGATTGGTCATTTCTCTTACAAGCTTTTAAAAGCCTGGCTGGAACATTTGGTACCAACTGTAATCATTGTATGTTTTCTGCTGCTGATGCCAGAATAAAGTGCATTATAATAATCATGTCTGGAAGTGCTAAAAGCATAGATGACCTTTTCTTAGTCTGCAGATAAAAGAAATGACCTGATTTTCGTTAATTGTCTCAATTGGGCAAAGCCGGATTGCAGTACTTTGGTCACCTGGGCATCAAAAGACGGAACAGAGTGAAAAATAAGGTTGTGGGCTTCTTTGCAAATGTTACTAGATAAAAATCCCAAACTAGAGGAGAGACTGTTAACACTGCTAGTGCTGGGGCCAGAGGGGAAGATTATAATAACTGGCAATAAAATGGGCCTACTATTATAAGTAGTATGCTATTTGTAACCTAGATGTAGAAAAAGTATCTATAATAAAGTAATGTTAATAGCATTAGCCTAAACGAAGACCCAGTAAAATAAAGTGTATGATAGAGAATATGCCAACAATATTAATCCATAAATTTGCTTATCAAATAGTTTCATAGGCTATTGTTAAACAACTTAACCCTTACTGTTCATATTCTGACTCATAATTAGTCTCTACACCAATTCACATTCATACATTCACCATCAGTCATTCATAAATGTTGCCCTGTTGCCCATAAAGTTGGAATAAAATATTTCTGACCTCTTTCCATGAAATGATTGTGACAATGTGATTCATTATTGACAGATGAAGTGTATATTTGTCAAAACTTTATTAATCAATCTCTTCCAAACATATCACAATGAATGATTTTTTTATTTTATCGTCTTGATAAACAGGTCAAATTTCCAGCTGCCCATATAGGCTATTTAAAAAAAAAAAAAAAAAAAAAAAAAGTGAACTGTGGGTCACATTAGGAAAAAATAGGGTTAAAAGAAATGTGTAGCCTATATTGTGTTTTTACAGTTTTCAAATGTAAAAATGGGTTTAATTCGACCATAACCAAGTTGCTCCAAATATGTAATATAAAGTAATGCGTTACGTTACTTAATTAAGACTGAAAGACGTCCCAACACTGACCCTAACCAATGTGTAAGGCCTGCACAGATAATAATAATAATGATAATTACTTTATTTATATATAGATTTCAACCTTGACTTTGAAGTTTAACATAGCTAAAATATGTATAAAAAGTCAGACAGACAGAAAGAAAGTGAAATAAAAATGTGCACAGCTCACCTGATTCACATCGACCCCTCTGGATCAAAATGACCGCTGCAGTCTCTCCTAGCTCGGCCCTCCTGTTCTCGGCTGTCAGGCGGCAGATGCTGGGGTAAGTCCTGCCGTCGCTGCCGCACACCGGACCAGATGTGGAGCAGACGCACGAACCCTGGAGCTTCTTCCCAGGGACCGAGTCACACCTCAGCCCTTCCCCGCAGGAGAGCCCGCTTCTACCGCCGCACTCTTCACCCTCCCCGGCCGCACACACCACACAACATCCACACCTGTCCTTCACCTGGCCGTAGTAACAGGCCTGAGGCAGGACCGGGCACTGAGCAGCATCACACACCTGCGGGCACGCGTGTCTTTTTCTCAGCAGGCCTGCGTGAACTGCGGAGAAGAGGAGGCTGAAATACGCCACAAAATTCATCCTGAAGTCACAACAGTGTTCCTCTGCTCATAAGTGTATGCTGCTATGTGTGGTCCCTGTCACTGATAAGAGTTCAGTTTACACCAGCAAGGTAATGTCAGCACTACTGTTCACCTGGAGACCTGTAATCATCCATTATCAACATGCTGGTACTAGATTCTCCTCCATGTGTAGCTGTGTCATTATGTAACCAGTGGAATGCACGTGTTGAGTTCTTTTGAGTTTCTCAGTTTAAGCAGTGGCATTTCAAACTGTGTGAACCACAGGGCCAATTATAATAGGCATTTACAGCATGTTCTATATGGTGCATATAATTATTATATTCTGCATAAACAAAAAGACTTAGAATGTTTTTTGGTGTTGACAAGGCACACCACCTTAAATGACTTTATCCATACACTTTATCATTATGTGTCACATTCACCATTAACCCCAAATTACAGAGCTACAGAGATTCTTATGAGCTGATATGAGCACGTTTTTAACAAATGTGCACCACACAGTAACTGCATGGCTGGATATACCATACAAGGCAATCTGGGCAAGTGCCCAGTGGCCCTTGAGCAGAATGGGGCCCTTTTCTGTCAGGCTCTACAGATATATGACACAAAGCTTGTTCTCTTGATGTTAATAATTGTGGTCACTGTCAGAAACCTTGTGTCCAATACAAAATATGGAGTTATGATGTTTCCACCTGACAGCAGTGTTATCCAATTGGAATGAGCTTCAGTCCCCATGGGACCCTATGGGGGTGCTAATGTAGCCTTGAGTAACTACACAGGTAATTAAAAACAATATTAAACAGTGTGAAGATGCTTTAAAGCTGCACTAATCAATATTTCTTTTAAATGAAAATGGATCAAATGGTTATGGTTATGGCCTGCAAGTTTCCTAATTGGTTCAGTCTCGCTGTTCTGGTCAGGTTTGTTTCCAAGAGCAGCAGGGAGCTGTGTTTTCAGTCCACCGTACACTACCTGCCCAGCATCAAAAAACAGACAATGTTAGCCAAAGGGAGGCAAATATTAGAGTTACATTCTAGGTAGCCAGAAACATAACTCCAAATGAATGCTAATGTGGTACCATGTCTGTTTGATGTGTCAATAGGCAAGTGCTTGTTAAACATTTTTGTCATTGCCACTTTAAGATGATCAAATGAATTAATGCAGGGTTAAGAAGAAGAAAAGCATGTATTTTAAAGCATATGTAACTACATATATTACAGTATTTTCTGCCTATGTAGGATAAAAGCTGGAAATCTGGACAGGGGAACCCACAGCACAGCTCTGCTTTTTTTCCTGGCCAACACGCTGTCACGCTCCGTTTGGCAGATTTTCCTCTAAATTGGACCTGGTGGCTGATAATGTAAAGCACATTGTTGAGGCTATTAATCTTTTTTAACAGTGTCATTTATTTATTTTAATTACACCGAGCACTCCAAATGAATGGGCTAATGATCTCCTGATGTTATGTGTTGCACCTTGAAAAGCCTAACCAGTAATATTTAGTTTGAGGTATATTCAATTTGAAAGGTGCATCACAAACATTACTGACCTTTACCAGCATCACAACAAAATAAGTTCATCATAGTCTGTGCATTGAAAAGACATGTCAATCAATTTGAGCTTCCCAGTGCTGTTTTGGTGCCTCTTTTTCTTTTCCTTTTTTTTTTTACTAGGATTACTGCTCAGGCAGCTAACAGAAGGAGGTAGTGAAGGGTCAGAGCCACAACAGCCTGAGAACATATGCTGCTCCAAATATTATTGCTCCTCTGCAGCTATAATGGATGACAGAGGGAAGCTGGGCAAAGAACAAGCTTGTGTCAACAGTATTGAGCTCTGCATTCATTTATACTACAGCTTACCTTCGGTGTAACCCTATTGCCTGAAATGATGGGCCTTCTGCCATTTAAAACAGTGTTCATTTATCTCTTATGATTACCTGGGGGCAAAACAACCAGCTGAAAACACAAACTATTATCTCCTTTTAAAAATATGTTGAACATGTTAATAAGTAGCTGTCTTTCAGGCCTCTCTAATGACTCTAAGTCTAATATTGATTCTGCTTTTGGATCTGTAGTGGATATTTCCTCCTCTATCATAACCAGCTAGTTACTCGTTTTGTCTGTCTGTTGATTGGCTGTCTGCTGGGAAAGTAAACTAAGTTTTTTTGCTGACAGCAGCTGTCTGCTGCTTGCCTGCTGCAGGAAATATGCTGAGGAGATAGGTGAAAAAGAAAGTTGTGTGAGGGAAAACTAAAAACAATGAGACCTGTTTAAATCCCACACACAGGTGCTTTAAAGGTGCAGTGTGTAGACTTTAGTGGCATGTACTGTAGCAGAACAGACTTGGCAAAAATGGAAGATAATATTTATAAGTATGTTGTAATTAGTGTGTAATCACCTGGAAATAAGAATTGCTGTGTTTTCGTTACCTGAGAATGAGTCCTTTATATCTACATAGGGAGCGGGTCCTCTTCCACAGAGGCCATGATGCATTGCCATGTTTCTACAGTAGCCCAGAATGGACAAACTAAAACCTGGCTCTAGAGAGGGACTTTTTTGGCAAGACTACCATAGATTCTCCTACACGCTTACATGGAGAGTGGGAACCTCACCGATAAATGCCACTAAATCCTACACACTGCACCTTTAAATTGCTACCAACCAATAAGGAATGCATGGAATGTAAAGTATGTATTATTATCTTATGTATTTTATTAAAGTAAATCACATTGTTCCTGATCATTTAAATCATGCTTTGTGATGCTTTTCTTTATAACCAGGGGACATGCCAGAAGTAGCAAAACCAGGTTGTGAGAAATCTTAAATACCTGTTAAGGTACCTATTTAAGTATTCAAACAGGTGACAGCTGGTAATGGATTGGACAGAATGATACCTCATACCAATAATATAACTGATGTTTTTCTGTCATTATTTTTGGGGGTATTTGAATGGGTTCAAGGGAACAAAAGCATAATTTTTTAATATTATGTCCTACTCACCAGAACATGGCATTCTTTACCTTTATGTCCCAACACATATTTATAAGTGATAATCAGCCATTCTGATGACGTGTTACATGAGTTTAACATAGTTTTTCTTTTTATGTGCTTTCCTGTGGAAACATTATAACTGCCTTTTTCAGGTACACTCTCATTATTAATACCTAAAGTTTACTTGAGATCTGAGACAGAATCTTCAAAAGATGCAGGTTTCCGAACAACTTTTTTTTAAAGGATTTTTATAACATACAAATCTCAGTTGGTTTTCCTTTGAAACGCTTTTTCAGTCACACTTTCAACACTTTTCTGTATCCAAGTTGAGTTCTTCAGAAGATGCAGGTTTCACTCTACATTACTCATCTCCTGATCTTCTTTGTTTGGGCTTTTAGATGCCGTAATTAACTGTCCACTCTGATTATGACTGAGAGAATAGCTATCTATCGATCAGGCGCCAGCATCTCCCTCACCGAAATTACACCTGTTGGAAGGCAGTGCTTTTGTTTGATCCACAGATGGAATTCATTTGATGCTATTTCTTGAAAGTTGTTAAATACTAACTGTGTTTGACTTACCCATGTCATCCTTAACGGACATCTCAGAGAAGTCCAAAGCAACCTTTGATCATATCCTGCTGTTTGGTAATGTAGACAGACACTGAAATCTTAAGTATACTGAAATCTAATTTATACACTAAGGCTTTCATAATGTCAATGAAAGTTGAGAGGATCCTTAATATCCATTTATAGTGCTTTTAGCATAGTGAATAGACAATATGTCAACAGAAATTAAAAAACATAGACAGCGGGATTTTTTGTTATAACTGAATAAGAGATGCCGAGTAAATCATTTTTAAAATTAGTATAACTCAAAATAGATCCACACATTAACAGTCTCATTACATTTTTGATAACACTAGCCAGAGGTAAACATATGGGCCTGATATTGGTTTTTTGATATGATGGATATGATGCAGTTTGATTGATTACATGTTAATTGCATAAGCGATCAATACGCTGGTCATATACAGCAAGCTCTTATCATGAAATGATTCTAATGCAGCACAATGATCAATATCTTATAAGTATGTGTGAGTGAGTAATTAAGTTGATGATGCTGATATTATGTTGCTGTTACTCTACTAGAATGTGTCTCCCAGTCAGAAAAAATACAACTTCTGGGAGCAGTTATAACATTTTGGTAGTTTTATGGCGTGGGTATAATCAAATCTAACTGACTACAAGATTTAATCAAGCCTGTTTACAGTTGTTGCTAGCCAAAATCAACATTAGCCTAGTAGCCTGGTTCCAGACCTCTAAATTGCTGCACACAACTCGTATGTGTCCTATATTTCTGGTCCAAAGCTAATATGGTTCTCCAGGTGAAAAAAACAAACCACTAATCAGGGTGTTGGTTGTAGTTGGCAATAAGAATGAGGACATGATCTTCCTACATCCATGGAAAATAGCGGCAAGAGAATGGCCACAAAAAGTGTAGATGAGATGAACATGGAGTAGCTGAACAGGCTGTTGACTTACAGAAATGACTTTCATCAATATTTTACCATGAACAATTTATCCTGTGGCTATGTGTAATGTTAAAGGTCTTGCTCTCAGTAACAAACCTACGGAGAATTCTGTGACTTTGCATTTCCTCTCAGCTCTATGGAGCGTTTTAGTATCTTTTATCCTCTTTGTTTTGGTTTACTGTTTGCTGTTTAGTCTCACAGATCTTATCAATTCTTTTCGCAGCCATGAAAGGCAGCATTTCTGAGCAAAAAGTTCTGATAAACCCACTATACATACCTGCCGAGCATCAAACAGTTAGCAGCTAACTAGCTAGCATTAGCGACATAGCTGAGCATTTAGCTGCTAAAGCGCTATTTTCTTATGTGACTAAAAAGAAGCTAAAAAGAAAAAGAAGGGGTCCAGAAACATTAGTACAACAATAATTCTAATGTTGCTTTGTGTCAGCTAGATGTTTTTAAAAAGCAATAGTACAATAGTCATAGTAAAATATCATTTTTCTGTTTCTACAGTAGCTTGTTCCACTGGCTCCAAGTGCCTCCCCACACACCCTCAAAACATTGGCCTACATAAACACAATGTCACACAGATTAATAAAAAGTGAAACTGAATAGCAGTTCATTCTGCCTATCTAAAAGAACGATTCAACAAAATAAATAATCTGTATAATCTTGACTCAAGGCCAATTTACTACTGCAACTGCATCTCAGGGACATTATAGTTGTGAGTTTCCACTGTTGTCATGGAGATGGTTCAGTGGTTAAATAACCTGTTTTGGTATAAATCATACTACATAAATATTATTAAAGATACATCAAACTGCAAAATATAGCATACATCCTGAAGTGATGTCTGTCCACTGTAAAAAACAGGACATTTTTCAGCCTGTACACCATTACACATCTTTGCTATTACAAGTAATCGTTCGGTTGTCTACAGCATCTTGAAAGCTAGTGGCTACTAAAATGAATACTTTTCATCTCTTGTGAAGGTTGTCAACTTTTTAAACTCTTGACATTATCCCCACTTGTGATGATGATGATGCAAAGATATGATTCAGCATGACAGATTGCCCGCTCAATAGTTTAGATGACTCTATTTTGTGTTGATTGGAAAAGACATAGATTGTCCATCTGTGTACTTATTTTCGCATCACCGCGGTCAGGGACACTGTAATTGCACGCAGTCTGAATCCGCTCCTTCTGCTTGGTAAGAGAGATCTTGATAATGGCTCGATAATCTGTGACAAGCAGCCAGCTTAGTGTAGCAGTGTGAACCTTGCAGTGACACATTCAGTGAAATATTTCACTGGTGGCTGTTATATTACTGTGATCTTCATGTGGAGCATTGGGGATGAAATGTGGGGTCATGCATTATTATATATTTCTATAATAGTTTACTTAAGTCAAAAACAAAATACGTACAAAACATACAAGTAAGGTATGTTCAAGATTGTACAACAAATACAACATGACTTATACAACTTGACTTATATAAAAACAACAAAAAAACACTGCACCATGCTCTTCCCCTCAAAAAAGATGTGATTTCACTTTTCTAGTGTGGGTAATTACATATTATGGTGTGTAGTCTTGTAGTGTGATATTGTATTAAACAGTCTCAACACTCTGTAGTGTGTGTGTTTCTATTGACTGACTGAATGCTGGTATATATTGGACTGTATATTAAATAACATATGGCAAAACATATTACAATATTTTACAAAATACAAACAAAATCACTCTGTAACATAGTACATATAACAATACTGGATCATAATACGTGTGTATAAATAGTGTATTATTTAAGTTCATATGACCATATATCAGATTTTCTAATGGGAAAATATAAAACACAACACTCAGATACTGCATGATTATTTTGCATTACAATGTTGTTAATGGGTAGATTATTTGGACATGAAATCAGCCTGTCTATCAGCAGTTTATTGATAATATTTCAATGGTGTAGGCTACTTGTGTTTGTATGCTTTCTTTGTTCCATTCAGCCTTGACACACTTCAAGTCATATATCATAACCATTTGTATTTGTCTCTAATGTCACCTCGCCTGGACCATCTATCTTAGATGCACCTCAGGGGGACGACTGCATGATAGAGGCTGCATGATAGTAATTGGACGAGCTGATTAAAACATATGGAGGAGTGTTGCTTTTAATGAGGTCTTGATGATAATGCTAACAGTTTGGGTAAAAAAATAATGATAGTGCCATCACAAATGCCTCACCCTCTGGCTGGAGTTCAATTACATGGCGTTATACTGTATGATGTGTTGACTGCCTTCCAGGCTCCATTATATGGTGATGGAGAGCAGATGAAGCAGAGATTCGCATCTGCGAGCGTTCACTCTGCCTGACACAGTTGCAGCAAAAACATACATCACCAGCCATTTGAAAGAGAAATATCCAACCCTGTTTTTGATTAAAAAATGTATTTACAATGAAAAACAATCAGTCATTTAAGTGTTACGTGAGTGCTTGTTGCAATTTCAATTTGTGAGATATATACAACTGCAATATATCCTGTTTTATACATTTAGCTTCTGCAGCACTTACTGTAAGCATATTGCATGATTTGATGGTGAGAACTGTGACAATTGACATGGACCTTTCAAAGCAAGGCTCACGCCACGTTTCTCCTCGTGCTGACTGGATAATGGCCAAAGTGAAACACAATAATGGTAGCCTGTGGTGGAATTCAATTTGGTGATTATTTTGTTATGATTATAATTACAGTATGTCCACATGGTAAATGGATTACATTTAACATAGTGCAGTTAAGAACCCTTACATCAGAGGCAAAAGAAATGACCTGACATTTCCATAATGGCTGACTGTAACTGCGCGAGTCGTTTTTTTCATTTATAGCTGCTGTCATTCTGGCTGCTCCTTCAGCATACAAATCCATTATTTCCCCTGGAAAACTCATAATTCATAAGCTCATTACAGAGGGTGTGAATTAAAGAGGCTGCGCGCGTCCTTTGTGCAATTTCCTGATCAGGAGTGGCCTACTTTTGAAAGTCAAGAACAGTTTCAAAAGCGTTTATTCTTCCAACTTCTACAGATTCTTGCAGTGACTTTGAAGGGACTTGGGTTTGTCCTCGTCTAATGGAAAGTTTAGATCGCACAGAAATGCTTGTTCTCAGGGTTTCCTGCACTTTCCACTTAGCCATGATGTGTCACACTGCTGCTATGAGCCAGGCTTTTGTGTGGCTCGGCCTTCTGCACAGTCCTGAGAGCACCATTTTATCATCACTTCATGCTGCTGCAGTTGGTCTCTAGGAAGGAGTTGAGGGGGTTGAATATTCTCTTGCTGCCAGTAGGGGGCAGAAGAGATCCACATTCCATACTATGTGTAATCTAATGCCTCCTATCTAATTTGAGGCAGGAGGTGCAGCGGGGAGAACGCCTTTAAGCTCCACTGCCTCTATAGACCCAGATGCATGCAGGGAAGGTCTGCTGCTTCCAAGGTCAGCCATCTGAGGACCAGCACTGACCGCAGCCCCTCTCCTCTTCCACTGATGACCGCTGGACTAATTGGCCATGGGTTGCCTCTGCGACGCTGAAAATGAAACTGAAGTGAGATGACAGCCCCTCTGGACTATCTGAGATGCAGCTTTTTAAAGGTCCCATATGGCAATTGTCAGAGCCAGGGCTGTTTGAGGGGAACTCTCCATATCCTATTTCATTAGCCTTGTCTGCTGTTGTGGATGAGATGTAATGTGGTGGCAAAGTGCATCTCAACATCCCCTCTCTCCGGTGGTAGCTGCCAGATCACCACTAGGGCAAATAAGCTTAGTCATGGATATTGAGTTTACTCCCTCACTCGCTTTTGTGTGTGCTGATTGATGGCGCGTAATCTATTAAGAGGATTTGGGCTAGTTTGAAATTGAGGGCAGAAGTGTCTCAGAATTAGCTTTCTTAATGTCAGGAAATTCGGCTCGAAAACTGCAGGAACAAGAGGTGAGGGCAACTTCAGTGGTGATCTGGGAAAACTCATTAGCCAGGAAAGCTGTTTAGATGCTACATAGAGTCTAAGCTCATAGACAGGAATTTCAAAAAAAAACCCCTTGAGAATGGAAAACATGGAGATATCAACACACCATGGAAAAAAACAAGAAATTTTATTACTGACCAGCCTCAGCCATTTATATAGAGAGCTGAAGAGAAACCGACCTTGAATCAATCATATCACATTTGTTATAATGCAAATTGCTAACACCCTTAACCACTGTGTGTTCTTCCTTTGTAAAGGATATCTTGGTCTCAATGAGACTGGCTGAATAAATTGAGCTTCTAAGCAATTTAAGGGTAATTTCCTGTCTTTCAGTTTCTCATGTTTTCACGTTAATTTAACTCCTTTTTGCTCAAAGAATGACAAGGTAACATTACTGTGTAAAAATAAAGTGTGTTTAAAAAATGCTGTAATTGAAGTAAAAATCCAATCTGTTAGTAAGAAACACACAAGGTGAAAAGTTTGGTGTAATTGAGAATGATTAAAGGCAGGGTCACAATATTTAATATCCGCCTTAAAACAACAGAAGCCTAAATGAACACTGAGACAGGTTTTTCTTGCTGTAATTCCTCCTATTCATACTGACCATTAGAAGATTCTTTCATAATGCACTTACAATAGAAGTGATGGAGGACAAAATCCACAGTCCTCCTTTTGTGTAAAAATGTATTTAAAAGTTGATCTGAAGGTCATGTGAACTATCAGTTGTCCAAATGAGTCAAATAAAGTAGATATCTTTCAATGTTACAGTCTTTTTAGTTTTTTTTAAAGATTTTGTTGGCATAGATGCCTTTATTTAACAGTAGACCGACAGGAAACATGGGAGTGAGAGGGGGGTGTGACATGCAGCAAAGGACCTTCGATCGGGATTCGAACCGGGGTCGGCTGCGTATATGGCATGCGCTCTAACCACTCGACCACCTGCACGCCCAGTCTTTTTAGTTTAGTGCCAAAGTTCCTCTTTTTGTTACTATACTTCCACCACAGCTCAACAGGGAAACACACAGAGGTAATTTGATACTCAAAAGACTGTAAATGTGTCAGATATCACTTGATGTGACTAACTCAGACTGCTGAAGCTCAATAGAAGCTGATCATCTACTTTTAAATGACTATGTGGACACACTATGGATTTTGTCCTTCATCACTTCCATTGAAAGCAGTAGTAGTAGTAGTCAGTATGAACAAGAGGAATGATTACTGTGAGAAAAACCTCTTTCATTGTTAATATGACTGTTCATATGACCTGACTGCTGCTTTAAGACACACTTGACAAATTATGAACCTGTCCTTTAATGCTAACAATGACTGTTGCTAATGCTAAGCTAATGCTTAACATTATCTGTTTGACACTGAAGCTATTGTACTGTTACAGGTCTTATCCTAAACAGGCAAAGAGTTAAAACTGTTAGAAAATACGCTTTTTACACATGCATTTTACGTAAAAATGTTGAAGGAAATATGTATATATGTGTAATATATAAAATTCAAATACTGAAATTAACACAAATTAGGTTTTATTTCATATGTTAGAATTATCAATGCACAGTAAAATGTACTTAGTGATACCTGTAATATATTATCTTGAATAATAAAACTGAATCTGTTCCTCATGGTATAAATATTCTCTGTTAGCTTCACTAACAAGCTAACATCACCACCTCTAGCAAATGTAAACCAAGTCATATTCATTTCCTAATTAAGAATATTTAGCTAGTTTTTCCTGACAACATTATGTTGGTAGCATAGAGGCTAAGCCTGCAGTTTAATGGTATGTGGCCATTCTGACTGATGTGGATATTGTAGATAGCAGTGATTATAGCAGTATGACAGTTGACTGTAGAAACTGACTTTGATATTAACATGGGAAAAAAACAAGTTACAGTGACATAATTATGCACACTGTCACACTGCTAACATATCAGTGAAGTTTTGATCAGAATTTATTTGTATTCCAGCAAATTAAACATGGTTAAAACCCAGGAACACTTACATTTTTCAACACTGACACTGGTGAAAGAAATTAAGAATAGAGGCTAGTGGATGAGCAGCTAGCCCGAAGCTAACACCAGATACTTCAGCTCTCTAATACTGGAGCTTGAGAAGCAAATGTATGTTAAATTTTTTTCTATCAGAGGCAATAGAGGCGTATGGCTACTTTAATTTCTCCCAGTTTGACTGAGACAGGGCTATGTAAGAAATACTGGCCTTGTAACTTGAAGCTTGCCTTTTGGAAATTTACAAGAAAAATGGTGAGTCCCCTTTACAGAGAATTTATATCCGAAATCATTTTGAACAGACAAGTCTGAGAGAAGATTCATCTTTGTTGCTCTGTTTCTTATTGGATTTCACTTTGTTTTATGTGAAAGGGTTCTGAACTGTTGGCTTGCAAGAGTTTGGTGGCCATTTGATAAGAAAGAGCGGTAATGATTTGGTGGTGCAATTACCCCATAGGAGCGCACAACGGTGACAGCTGGGAAAGGACAAGAATGTGTGTTTCAGTGCAGACATGCTGAATGTCAGGCAGATGTAGAAGGAAGCACCCATCAATGTGGAGCTGAATTAGTTGTTATTTATGCTTTCATACCAGCTTCTCTCCAACTTTTTAAGAGTCTGGCCTTTTGGATACTTTATCTAATCTGTGGCAGAATCACAGAAGAATCAATACTTTGATGATAAAACATTACAGTAAAACTAATGATTACAAAGTTTTGTTTTAAATTCCATCTCAAGGTTCTTGTAGGCATAAAATGTGTCTTTCTGCTATTAGAAAGCACACGTGCCATACAACCTCTATCATTTGTTTAATATAAACATTATAATTGGAAAGAAATCCAACTAAATTGCCTGTTATCCCTTAATTACTCAGGCTGACATTGATGTTAGCTGGCAGGGGAGGGCTTATTTTGGCTTATTTTCCCTCTACTAATCAGCAGAAACCGACAAACGTATATATATATATATATATATATATATATATATATATATATATATATATATATATATATACAGTATATATATACATATATATGTATGTATATATAAATACATATGTATGTATATATAAATACAATTAAAGGGTCGTTACATGTGTTAAAGGTGTTATAAATAATTGTTTTTGCCACTTGGGGGCAGCAGAATGAGCTGTAAACACTTTTGACTTATTATATGTATAATTAGCAAATAGTAGCCCAGCAGACAAGGAGAAACATTAGCATTTATTTGGAGTTGTGCAAATTTAAGTACAGTATTATTACGATCACTTTCCTTTTAGCTTTGTTTTTGCTCACTACTAACTCCTGAGGGAAATATCAGATCATTAGTTACTAAATGATGAGTTACTTCCAATATGTTCACCAGCTAGTCGCTAGTAGCTAATGGGCTTGTGAGAGCTTTTTCACTGAAAACAGCTGGCTGACTATATATAGAAACTATAAAGATGAGAGCAATGAGACACAACCAAAACAGTACAAGTTTAAGTTTTAGTAAAACTAAAACAATTGTTGAAAAATGCTTCATTTCTCTGTAGAGTCAGCAGTTGCTTGATAATTCTCTGTGGATTTGAGCAACCCCATCACATTAGACAGTCATTTAACCCAGTGCTTATGTAAAAAGATAATTAATGCCAACTTTCAGCAACTTACAGCTTCATTTATTATATCCACACTTGTTACTGTTTTTAATTTTTTTCAGTTGATGTTTTTCATGCTCAGGAAGACGACGCCAATGTTACTAATCCTGTCTTTTATATCTTAACCGCTGAAGAAAAAAACACCAAAACAAACATTGTTTCTGTCTTTTTTTGTTGCATCTCTTTTATTATAAAGTTGTATTGCTGCCCTACACTGTTATGATGTATCATTATAATGTGTACAGTTATTAGTGATAAGTTGCTGCTAAGAAATCACTTTTTATAAAAAACAATACACGTTAATTGATATGAAATCAAAAAGCTGACTATCACACATTTCTATTTGAATTACTGGAAGAACAAAACCTAACAAAAAACTCTACTCACTTTTGTATATATTCCCATTAGAGGACATCCATAATTAACATATTTAATCAGGTACTAAATATCTTATTAGTAAACATTATGAATCTAAAAGTTAATGTTCGTACTTTGGATAACTTCTAGAAATGATTTTGCTCCTGAACTGTACACGTCTACACATAACACATGCTTTACTGCATATTTAAGTGATACTGTATATTGGAACATTATGTTTGGATGACAGAGTGCACCTTTGTTCATACTTTAAGATAAGTCTAATTTGATGTTAGTTGTGTATTTGGCGCTTACTAATATGACTCCTGTGGTACTAAACATATTCTTGAATAAAATACAATTCTCTTGATGTCAGAGATCAGAGTCACCTTCATAACAACACCTGTGCTGCTGAGCTGGAAGCAGTCTGATGCCTTTTGTATATGTAAATTTAATTTAAATGGTTGCAAACACACTTATATGGGTTTAGCGTTGGTTCTGTGATTGAAGTGGATACACTATGCTTAATCAACTCAAAATTAAAGGCACTCCATCTTTAATCACAATTTTTCTTCCGCTTTAAAAAGGAACAACTTCCTTTAGTACTCCTACAAGGTAGGAAATTGTTATTATTTCTAATTAATTTGTGCAATAAAACATTTGATTACATAATGATTTTGATGGGAGGATGATTCTCATGTACTTGGTGAATCAGTCCATTTCTATCATTCTCAGAACTCAGTGCCAGACTCCTAACGCTTTCCCATTCCAGTTTATGAGTGGATTATCAGTACTGTCACCAAGGCGTTAATGAAATGGGCGCCAACGATTCTGGGGATGTTTTTTTGTCGGTTTAGCTGTTATTAGTTATAGATCTGTTAAACAGGAGGTACAGATCTTGCACACATGATTATAAAGGCAAATCTTTTACTTGTTTGCAGTGACACAATTGTGCAAATGAGATTTTTTTAACAGGAAAAACTACATTGAAAACATCTGCAAAGGAAGACAAAGTGTGTAGATTGGAGATTTCTCTTAAGCACAATACTACAATACGTGAATGTTTTTATGACTAACAGAATGACAAAACACAGTTACTCATCTGCTGTACTTAGGTACCAAAAGTACAACCAGTTTAAATTACTTGCACAATAGCATATAAAGAAATCTGTGGGATTTAAATCCAAACAAAAACAGTAAGCTCAAAAATATAGCAAACCAGTGTAAAAGTTACTGTCCTATTTACAGCAACACAGGCAGCACATTTATAATTTAAGCCCACAAGTATTCAGATGAAAACGCAACAAATATAAAAAATACAAATCTCACTTTGGGCTTGTACCGGGAAGAATAAATATTACAAACCTGCTTCACTTAAAGCAAATATAGACCCAAGTCATAACTATGCCTGTTGGTGTAAAGGATGTACGGAGCACTCAACCAACTTTCATATAGTCTTTAGTGTCTATGTCTCTTAATCAGTAAAAAAAGGTTCTTGGTCAGTCTCCCCAACATCCTGAGCTGCAAACCAATCTCCAACTTGCTGATGTCTTTTTCATGTAGTGAGCCTGTTGACAGGTAACATGTTACCAGTGGTTGGATATTTGGAGTATCTGTACTAATGTATATCTGTAATATTTTATGTACAGTCCCTAACATACTTTTCAGTTGTTCAGCCTGTAAAAAATTATCATATTTTACAAACTGATCATGATTTATACAGACGTGTGACAATTAAATGGAATTAAAGGAAAGACCAACGTAAAGCTTCAATGCTCCTTGACATTGATTCTACAGTCTGTGAACTCTACTCATCATTCTTCTAAAAGATATTCCATCATTTGGTGTTTTGATGATGGTGATGGAGAATGCTATCTAAGACATTGGTCCACAATCTCCCATAGGTGTTTTGGGTTGAGATCTGATGGCTGTGATGGCCATAGCTTATGATTCACATCATTTTCAAACTCATCAAACCACTCAGTGACCCCTCATGCTCTATAGATGGGGACATTGTCATCTTGGGAGATACCACTCCCATCAGGATAGAAATGTTTCATCACAGGATAAAGGTGATGACTCAGAACATCTTTGTATTGATTTGCAGTGACCCTTCCCTCTAAAGGGACAAATGGACCCAAACCATGCTCCCCATAAGAGATCCACTGGATCCTCCCACTGTAGGGGCCAAGCATCCAGGCCTGTACCGATTTTTCCTTTAATGTGCCACCCGTTTGTATACAAGGTATTATAGAAGATAGAAGCAATGTAAGGTACCTAGTAGTTGAAGCTGTTAAACATATAGTAAAAAAATTTCCCCATAAAATGTAGTGAATTACAAGTATAAACTGTCATGTACTGAAATATATATTCATATATGAAATTATGAGACTATGCGCAAAAACACCTCAACATAATTGGGAACTCTGACTCAATGCGTTGTCCTGCCCCTGCACACATGTTTGTCATTCAGCTAATTAGGCAAGAAGGGCAGGATAAATTGCTACAGCTTCAATGTGCTTCTGATCATTTAGTCATGGTGACTCATCTGTACCTAGGTGTGATAGTCTTGGCTGTTTTTGCAACAACTGTTGCTAATGCAGGTATTTTACACACAGATGCATGTAGTAATTTGTCACTTTTTGCATATTTGTGTATGGTTTCATGTATAAAAAATCATGAAAATTTGTTTGCAGATATCCAAGTAGCCTGTGCAAAAGACTCTATAAAAATCATATGGAAGATTGGTGCAGGTTTGGTGCCAAACGCATCTCGTCTTTTCCTTGGAAACTGCATGGCTTCTCATTTAGATGTTTTGCCCACTGGAGAAGGGGAAGTAGAGTTCGACTACCCGTTTGCTGAATGCAGATTTAAAAAACTGGTAAATGTTGTTTATTTAAAACTTGTATGTCTTTCATCCACTTTAGTCTTAGTAACCTGTCACTCATTTACAGCTGAAAGGAAAATTCCTCATCTATCAAAATGAACTGACTTACAGGCCACAGTCAAAGTCAAAACCTGCAGCCTTTAAGTATCCCATTGAGTGTGTTTATAAAAGGTAGAGTATCTTTTTAACTGAAAATCCCATTTTTTGCTGAAGTAAGGGATGAGGAAATTCTCAATTATATATTTCAGACCTGAAGGGTGGGTTCCTGCATTCCTAAACCCTGGATCAGGTTTGTCTGAGGGTCGGAGTGGCCTGATATTCCACATGGCACTCCTCAATGGTGAGTCTGCACGCTGCCAAAACTACAGAAAATTCCACATGAGGATATTCCGAGACAAATTCAACCTGTTTATTTTCCCCTACAGAGCAATTAACATCCTTAGCAGAGACAAATGTTATCCCCCTGGGCTCGTACATACCCATATGGGCCACAGTGTACCAGGTTGACCATCAGCCGTTGTTGCTGTTGATGGAGGAATGTGTGGCAGCCACAACACCAGAGCTGCACCCTAGCAGCCAGGTTTACCCCATCATTAACAATAAGGGGTAGGATTCATATACTGGTTAGTCACTACAGTAATCGCTCCAAAAGATGGGCCTCGTTGCTAATCTGTGAAATTTTAACTTTCTCCAGATGTCTTTTGGAAAGCACGAAGGGGACAGCCAGATTCATCCCTCGGCACCACTCATCTTCACTCATCCTCTACATGCAGTCCTTCCATTTTGGTCTTGGAGAGCCAGTAAGAGAAATGTTCACTACTCTCTGACCAAGTTTAAGTTTTTAAAAATGACATGTTTTATGTGTTCCTCAGGTGTACATCCACTGCAAACTGGTCGCCTGGGATCCTGAATTTCTTGGTCAAGGCAAGAAAGCCTGCCACTATTCAAAGGAAAATGGGTAATTATGGTTTAGAAGAATTGTCTGGCAGTTTGGAAAATATTGTTTGCCCTGTATACCAATTGCTGCCTCCTTACAGTCATGAATATAAATTTGGGTATGGACAGTAGCACCACTGCTATTTTAATTCCGTTGTGTTAGCAGTCAGATCTATGCAGAGTTTCAAAGTTTGTTTTCTGCAAAAAGGTTACATTGAGCTTCACTTCACTCTCTCCAAAAAGGTAGTCTGACTTAAATCTGCTACTGAACTTGTTTTTTTAGAATTGACTAAAATTGTCAACACCAAGCTGATGGCTAACTTCCTCTGCTCTTTTCTCAGTTGGGAACTGCTGGATGACCCATCTCAGAGCAGGCTCTGTAGCTGCTGCGATTCAACATGTGCACCACGCTCCAAAAGAACAGTTGATTTGGGTATCAATTTTATGCCAACTTGGTTAATTTTGAATGGTGCTTTCTCTTAAAATCACTGCCGTCCTTTTTGTTTCCTTCAGCATCCCAGCAACTGAATTACAATTCTGTGTTGGGACCCCTCATCGTAGTGGATCCGTCTGACTCGAGGGCCCACAAGTCTCAGGTATAACAAACCAATTATTTCTTCAAAAATGGGTTTTGAACAATGGATGTAAGAACTGAAGTTCCTGATCTTTAACAGGATAAGATCAGTCTAAGCTGATGGGAGAATGGAGGGATCTTGTTCAGCAGAGGTGGCAGTTGCAGATGGCATCCTAACTTGCAAGACAGCTGTACAAATACCTGGACTTAATGTGTCTGCAAAGTCATCTGAATGCAATAGTAATGTCTCAGTGTGAGCCATCTTAAGCATTCTGATGTACAAATAAACCTGGTGTAAACTGCTGTTCAGTTTTGTCATTTTATTCTTTTTAATTGACATTTCAGTTTCTCACTTCTCATGCATGGTGTTTCAAATAATAAACATTGCAGGATTGGTGATACAGATATTGGTTCTAGTATAGTAAGAGATTCAGTTGACAATGGAGTCCCTCTTATGAACTGAATTTCTCACTTCCATATGCAAGTTAGGGAATCTATTGTATCTAGTCACTGGTGCTATGAGCCATGAGTTTCTTTTTTTTTTTTTTTTTTTTGTATAGGCCCAAGGGATTGCCCCCATTGTCTGTTCCCTTTCAACCTGTTGAGCTTAGACTCTTAAGATGGGGTCTTCAAAATTATAAGAGGCTGTAATCAAACCATAATTGACAATATTTTACTTGTGATTTGTTCAGCTTATGAAAGTGGATGTCTTATGTTGACATCAAAAGTGGCAAATGGATAGCTACCCAGTACTTTAAGATTTTAATCTTGTGGTGTTTTACTTTTGGTAGGCTTGTAAGGCTGTTCCAGCATTACAAAGCATGTTCACTCCAACTCACTAACATTCTTTCATCCAAGTCATACATTATTTAAGTTTAACCTGATACTGTATTATATTAACATGGTAAGGTTGTCATTGTCTCAATTTACCACTAGTGTCTTGTTTTTTTGCTGGCAGTTTCAAGGCATGGCACATTAACTTTGAAATTGTGGTTTTACATTACTTGACATTGGCGCAAATAAGAATCTAAATGTAAGTCACTAATATAATAACACTGTCAGACCAATCTTTGTGACTCAGATGCTATAGAGCAGCAGTTTTGTGAGTGGGATCTGGAATTCCAGGGGGTACCCAGCATAAAGGGGAATAATGGATGTTCTCTATAATCCCATAACTAACACAGCAAAATGTGTGATCAATTTTGTCATGGGTTTCACACACTTATGGAGATCCTGGGACAAAAAACTTATCAAATGCAGGTCTGTGGTCTAATTAGATTCAGTTTAGAGGTCCTTGAAATGAAAATGTTTGAGAACCACTGCTGTAGAGGATCCAGCCCCTGCAATGACACAACCATTTTTCCCCACTGAATACCAAATGCCTCTTTCACCTTTTTATGATTAATTATACTGAGATATACAGAAATATAATTTATATTAAATCAACATTGACACCTGTGTCAATGTGATTTATCCTATTAACCCCTGATTGTCACTTATATATATGGTAAAGAACTAGACTTGGGCCACGTTTGCATGCATTTGAATGGAGCTTCAAGGTTTTCAACATTGGTAGAGGAAAATATTAAGACAGTCTAGATTCAGACTATTCTCTCTCTCTCTCTCTCTCTCTCTCTCTCTCTCTCTCTCTCTCTCTCTCTCTCTCTCTCTCTCTCTCTCTCTCTCTCTCTCTCTCTCTCTCTCTCTCTCTCTCTCTCTCTCTCTCTCTCTATATATATATTTAAAAAATGTGATGCCTGGATAAACCTTGAATTTACACATACATGTTAAAATTGGCAAAGGTCAAGATACATTATATGAAAATGAAATTGATCTTATATGTGGGATGTTGCTCTGCAAGCTCATTGTAATTAATTTGATGGCCTGTGCACCTGAGTTTGCTGACACACTCCAGGTGAAAGAGGTTTTCTTAATTGTCACTCACCCAGTGTCAGAAGGAATACAACCAGCAGTATTGAGTGTTTAGTCATGATGGCTTCTTTTTGGCAAGGTGCACTGCTTTTGAGCTTTGCAGCTGCCATTTCAGTGCATGCAGGTATAATATTGCATTACCAGAAAAATGAGTTTTAACAATCCTTAATTCAAACTGTGTACTGGTACAAACTTGACTTCTTGTGTCCTTTACAGACATGAAACTGGACTGCAGACCTGATTATGTGTCCCTGGTGTGGACAGAAAGCAGAACATAGGCTGACACCTCACTTGTCTGCCTGTTTGCCCACCAGCATCACAGCCAGGGAGGCAGTGTTCAATGTGGACAATGATTGTAACTTCAGGAGACTGGTGAGTACACTACCTCTAACTGGACACTCTAAGCTTTTATTTTCTACAGTTTAGTAACCATTGTTAATCTTGTAGGTATGTGGGGATCAGCTGGTGTACACCAATGATCTGACCTATGAGTCTTCTTACCCACATACAATCCTTCACCCACCCAGTTGTCTGTGCATTGTGTTAGTGTTCATACTGCTCTGATATCTAGTCATATAAGGTACATGTGGTCTTGTTCTCCAGATGTATATTAAACCTAACCAACTACTGACATCTATTTTTTTTTTTTTTTAACTGTGCTGGCCGAAACACTGGTACCCACTCATCTATGACCCTGTGCTTTAATACATCTGATCAAGGAGATCAAGTGTTCCACATGGGCTTATGAATTGTGGGTGCTCAGATAAAACGTCACTGACAACTACAACATTGCCATGACTAATGACCTAATCTTTCTACTTGCTGCTATAGATGACTTCTCAGGCCTGGCTACGTCTACCAGAAACACATCATGGACATGTGGTTTGCACAAACATGTTCCTTTCAAGTCACCTCCAAATGAACCCTTCTCCTGTCACAGTGCAGTGGACAATCAAATATCATGGATAGTGGTAATCAATATGA
Organism: Scomber japonicus; assembly: GCF_027409825.1. Lineage (NCBI taxonomy): Eukaryota > Metazoa > Chordata > Actinopteri > Scombriformes > Scombridae > Scomber > Scomber japonicus. The sequence goes on along the minus strand of NC_070586.1, from coordinate 34,172,117 downwards.
TAATGTAATGTTTTGATACATTCTCATTCTTTGATGTTTAGAACTGATTTAATACTGAATGAACCCTACTGCTAAAAGTCAAATCACTTTACCTCAGAAAAGTGTTGTTACCCTAATCAGACAGGCTAAGGTAAACGTGGTATAATGTTGAGAGTAGTCATTACTGAAAATATTCTGTGTGTAAGCTGATGAGTGTCATGATGTTAGAATATTACTAATAGGATGTCAATTCAGGTCTGTTATATCTGTGCCAAAATGAAGGATGCATTTTCTTTAATGTGTAAAAATGTGATAGGAGTGATGAGAAATTAAAGAATTAGGTTTTGCTTTATAATTAAAACAAGCTATAGACTAATACACACTACTTCCCCTTTTTCTTAAAGTTTGGAGGAGAGAAAACTGGGAGACGACTTCTAAGTCTTAAGTTTTGCTAAATCTTTGTTCTCTTCGACGCTGACTTTCACTTTGCTTTAACTGAGTTTTCATGAGTTTACTAGTCCTGATAAATGTATTAGTGATTCAAATATGGTCACATTTTCAAAAGATTTTTGATAATTCAAGAGCGCCGTTTTTGACTCTTTTTGACAAATTAGTTACGTTTGATTATCGGCCAGCCGATCTGAAGCTACTAAAATAATAACTAATTGAAACCAGCATACGCTCATCTGCATCCAGAGCCCGACACCGGAGCCCAAGAGATCGCCTCAGAGACGATCACTATTATAATCACTATTATTGCCTCGACTGCTTATATGTTTAGTCAAATGATCTGTGAGTATTATTGACAATTGTGTGCCTTTTATGTCTGGTGTGAACACAGATTGGTTCCCTGACGCCTAGAATTCATAACTTCAGATATTTGACTGATCCAGTAATTGATTGACTTTATCCAAGTTTATTAAACTGGTTTACAGTATTAATTGTGTCCAATCAATCCTGTAATTTCCAGAAACTTTCTGGTGGTGCCCCTGATAATGAGGTTTTCTTTTAAATAGATTATAGATCTATTTTTTTGAAGAGGCAGAAATACACTTATCCCTTCAGGTTTGCATTTGGAGAGGATGTCTATTATCACATTCTATACACTGAATATTCTTTTGAGGGCAAAATCAAATGGTGTCAACGCTGGCATTATGGACTGACTCATATCAATTCAACAGGTTTAACCACTGCAAACTTGCTTGGATCCCTCTGGTCTTGACAACACTAAGAAGGCCTGCTA